>NC_089791.1:69647655-69760155 GCF_040412425.1 Macrobrachium rosenbergii
TGAGATATTACTACCATGAAAATCCTTGTGGTGAGGTCTATCGATTCCTCTAATCGGTGTATCTCCACAGGGCTTAGTTTTGGAGATAATAAACCTGTAAGTGTCAGCTTAACTCAAAGAATTATTACTACTCACAAGACATACAGGCGTTCTTCAAGTTACGTCCATTTATCATGATACAGGGTAGTCAATGCCATTAAGTCTGATAGGCGTAGGCTATGATACGCCTGTTTGTCTTCATTCTGGAGTTTAATGATATACTTTTAGTTTAGTTAAGCCTGTGTTCCATTTTTTTTTCTATAGATTATTGAGGACAGAAAACTTTTTGTTGTCATATTAAAAAAGGGAAGAAAAAAAGAAAACTTACCCCTTAGTCACATTACAAAAGGGAAGAAAAAAGAAAACTTACCCCTTAGTCACATTACAAAAGGGAAGAAAAAAAAGAAAACTGCAAGGGACAGACAATGTAGAATGTGCTTGCTATACTGATTACACCCAATCTCCCATTAGCTTTTCAAAAGAGGATGCTGATACAGGAGTTCTGAACAGGGAAACACAGGAACAACAGGCTCAAAACCGTGATCTCAAAATTTCTCCCTGTGATGATGAAATCGGTGAGGATAGTGAATCCCCCGTCTACGACAGTGATAAGGATCCGTCTTATGTACCAGACTCTCACGTCAAAGACTGCGAAGTGTCAGATTGTCAAGGTGAAGTCTTTAGTTCTTGCTACATAATATGCAATCAACTGCTGTGCTACAATCATTTCGTAAAAAATGGGCCATGTGAAAATGATCATAAGGTCATCCATCGAGTTAAACCAGTGAGGATCAAGAAGCAATTTGCCATCCCTAGGCAGCCTGAAGACTTTAAGGTGGAAGGACCAAAGAGAGAGGAAGGGGCACTTGCTCGTTTAGCAAAAAGAAGTGAAAATAAGAGAAAAAAGGCGCATGAATGCAGAGACAAAGGTGAAGCATATATCAGTACAAAGACAGGAAAAACTGTTCCTGCTAGGATTTATTTAAAACCTAGATGCAATGGCATTGGATGTACCATAATGGGTAAAGAATGTTTCTCTTTTTCAGAAGAGCAAAGGGAGACTATAGTTAAGGCTTTCTATGGGACTGGCAGTCTTCAGCTGCAGAGAGAATACATTATTCGATTTGTGCAACCAACAGAAGGGAAACAGAGAACAGTGAAAAATCACGCATCAAGGAGATCCATTTCTTTTTTGTACCACTTACCAAGGAATGATAGTCAGCCTATTCCAGTTTGTAAAACCACGTTTCTGAATACCCTCAACATTTCAGAAAAAAACATTGCAGACAGCCCTAAGTAAAAGGCAGTCGGCAGGCACTATCGAGAAGGAGGAGAGGAAGGAGGCCGAAAAAATTTCTAGAAGAAGATAAGCAAAGAAGAGAGGCAATTCTAGAGCACATCAATAGATTTCCGAGACCAGAGTCTCATTATATTCGCCAAGATTCCAAGAGGGAGTATCTGCATCCTAATCTCAATAAACAGATAATGTATGAAATGTTCAAAGAAGAGTACTGTATGCCTCAAAAGGGGTTTTTGAATCTTATTCAACATATTGTAACATCCTGAAAACACAAAATATTTCATTTCACAACCCCAAAAAAGACGTGCAAGATATGCGAAAATTACAGGAAAGGAGATGCAGGAAAAAAGAAAGCGCTTGAGGAATTATTTCTGCAACACAAAAGAGAGAAAGAAGCTGTGAGATTAAAGAAAGACAAGGCAAAAACAGAAATTGATAACAGTATAGTAGTGGCAGCATTTGATCTTCAACAGGTTATTTATCTACTACAGACTAATGACAATCAGCTGTTCTATAAAAGGAAGTTAGCAAACTATAATCTGACGGTGTATGAATTGAAAGCTTAAGAGTGCCATTGCTTCACATGGCATGAAGCCCTGGGTAAAAGAGGTTCTTCAGAAATTGGAACACGCCTGAAAATTTATTTAGACCATATAAACACTGCTGAGATAAAAATAGGTGATTTTGTTTACAGATGGATGTCCTGGACGAAACAAGAACTCAATCATTGCAACAATGTTATTGCACTATATCAGCATATTGGAGGTTTCAATCGAAAAGATCTCATTACTTTATTTTGAGCCTTATCATGGCCAGAATGAGGGAGACTCAGCACAAAGTGCAATCAAAACAGCATTAGACAACGCTGGAGATTTGTAAATCCCCTCACAACTTGTCCCAGTTTTCAAACTGGCGAGAAGGAAGAAGAAGAAGTATATCTTAGTTTAACCAGACCACTGAGCTGATTAACAGCTCTCCTAGGACTGGCCCGAAGGATTAGATTTATTTTTACGTGGCTAAGAACCAACTGGTTACCTAGCAACGGGACCTACAGCTTATTGTGGAATCCGAACCATATTATGACGAGAAATGAACTTCTATCACCAGAAATAAATTCCTCTAATTCTTCATTGGCTGCTCGGAGAGTCAAACGCTGGGCCAACAGCATGCCAGCCGAAAGATCTACCACCCCGCCAATGAAGAACTATAAACCTTATATCGTAAACACACCCCAGACTCATGACTTCCTAGATTTTAAGCTACTGTCAAAAGAACTTCGAATCCTCTCCGTTAGATCTGATGATCAAGGAGGGCCTGTGGACTGGACGAAAATGAAAGAGATAATGGTTAAGAAAACAGAGACCAACAGAATCTTCTTCAAAAGCAGCCACTTGCAAGAGGAGTACATGTCCCAAACTCTGAGGCAACGACATGCACAGAGTGCAGCATTAGACTTTGATATAACCATTGAGCTTCATAAGTTATATTCACAAGCGCCCAAAATTGCCAAAGACAAATATGAAGATTTACTGTCATTATGTGAAGGTGCTTTTCCAGTGGTTAAAGCATTGGAATATGTGAATTATTTCAAACCTTTTGCCACATTGAGATAAAGTGACGTTTGGAAGGGGTGATTTTCTTTTTCATCGTCTTCCCTAAAGTGAAGTCACATTTTTATAATTTAAGGAAGGCCAACAGATACTGTTCAGTATCTATATAACAGAAGGCTGTGAATCTGATTTATCAAAACCAGTCATAAGGAATAGGCGAGTTTATTTTTTTAAATTAAGTGACAATTCAAAAAAATGTAATTTCTAGACTCGTCCCTGTGTCCTTCAGTGAAATATCCATCAGCACATATTTCGTAAATTCTTTGCTAAATATACCAGAGGAAAAGCTATCCAGGAATGCTGGGTTACTACCCCCAGATCGATCATCTATAATAAAATGAAGGCGTTGGTATAGGTAGGGTGAATGATTGTCACTGCCACAGGGCCCAGCGCTCTGAAGATAACCCAATGACAAAACCCGAATGAGAATTTGATCCAGTGCCCATACTCACCCATCCACGCCAACCGGCGACCCCAACCATCACAGACTCGTCCATACTAGCGCGTGCTTGTTTTACAAAAGCGTTTCTTGTGCTGCTCCTTTTCAACAAATTGCATTAGATTCATCATGTTGTAATTAATTTCACCATGGTTTCTCTGAGGTTTCTTTTCGATTAAACACATTTTCATTCAGGTTTTATAATTCCCCTTCAAGAAGTTCCCTTTGGAGACGTTTATCTATATCAGGTGGGTCCTGGTATGATTGGGTGTTCCTTATGGAGGCCTCCCCCTCTTATTTGGTTCTTATAGTTAATTCATAGCGTATACCAGGCTCTCGTTGGTAGATTCCCTCTCCAGGGTGGTGCTTTCTTTTGTCAGCTTCTGATCTATGGTGTATTGGATGTCATGAATAATTTAGCTTTATTATGATCCAAGCTCGGCGTCAGGTGCAGTCTAATGGCTGCCTACTTCCTGTTCGCCTTGCTCAGTTAGGCTATACGCTTAGCACAAGTTCTTATAATTTTGTATATTTATTCATATTACGGGTACTTATATGCGTACTGGTTAATTTTAACGATATTTATTAGAAATTGGGGATCCTAGCCTAACCCTCTCGTTCCAATCGGTGGGTTAGGCCATTCAGGTTAGGTTCGCATTGTCTTAGCTCCCATCTCTCGACTAAGCAGGCGGGAGGGAGGGAGCAGGCTGGTCGAGGAGTTCCTGTTTATTTGTTCCATCCGCCTTACTGCTTGTTTTGGGTTTGCTGGAGTATCTGAAACCCTGTCCCCCTCCTCCACTCTGGTGAGGGAGAGAACAAAATATGGGAATCTTCTTCAAGCATTGCCTTTCTACCCTATGGAGTGTCGGTTGCTGGTTGGACTACGTTACAGGAATTTCTCTCCCTTTCAACCCTCTCCCTCTTCCTTCTCTCCTCCCATTAATGGGCTGCGCCTTCATGAGGTGGGTGAGAAGTTTAGTGATGCACTGATT
This sequence comes from Macrobrachium rosenbergii, assembly GCF_040412425.1. Lineage (NCBI taxonomy): Eukaryota > Metazoa > Arthropoda > Malacostraca > Decapoda > Palaemonidae > Macrobrachium > Macrobrachium rosenbergii. The sequence continues at coordinate 69,652,036 of NC_089791.1, forward strand.
AATGCTGTTACCTATCCTTTCCTAGTACTTAGGTGAGTGTCATGAGTTTCCCTACGAACATGGTGAGTCGTCACGTTTGTTTTGGCTTCACGCAGGAGTTACAATCGGTGTGTTGAGATCCCCCGTCCTGTTAAAAACAAACTTGGTCCCACTTTCCAAGTACTGTACAAACCTCCCCTCCCCCTCCCCTGTCTTGCCAGTGGTATGTCATCCTCCACGTCCCGAGGCGTCGGTCTCTCGATTGTCACCGGAGAGGACTGGGGTCAGGTTCCCAGTCGAGTCACCTTGCCCACCCTCCTGGGCCCGTCCTAATGTCATCTGCTCAGCTAGTGTTTCATTGGTTCGCTCTCCGGTGGATCGAGCTGAACTCCGATCACTTTCAGGGTTCAAACACTTGCTCGCTAATTCCGCTCCGCCGTCCCCGGCCCTCCCGTTGCCTCCGGTGCTTTTGGTCTTCCATGGATTGGCTTTAGTCACACCTAGCTCTCTAGCTGCGTAATGACTCATGGTAATGATTTACCCCGCCTTCCCTGCTGTAACCAAGTGTCGGAGGTACAGGATCGGAGGGTCTGCAGTGAGAACTGGCGACCTACAGTGTATTGTTATCTATGTTAACCAGTTACTTAGTGCCATTATAATTCGCCATGATCCTGAATTACAAGATCTCTACTCCGTTGGTCGGCATTCCTTAATTTGGTATATATCATGTTTAACTCTAGTTTTTACACGAATGCCGGTGGACCATTATAAACTAAGGCCTGCTGCCGGGCTCCGGCAGTATTTATTCTTAAATAGAATTTACTATTAGGATTGCATGATCCTAGATTAAAGTCTGCTCCACGCCCGAACTACTCTCGGCTCCCTTGATCTAGTGTGGTCATGTTTGCTCTAATTTATCGATCCCGCCGGAATGCTCCAGTAGTCAATATAAATTATTTTAACATACTCCAATACCTACTATAGTTTGAAGTCCCTTAAATTAGTAAGTTCTTATACTGTGCTCACCTTACAGACTGTTCGTTGTGGAGCTTCCCGGGTGCTCTGCGGTACTGCACCAGCCTATGGGCATAATATCTGTCGATCCCATGCAGGCTGTACAGTCGGCTGGATGACTAATTGTGGCACCCGGACCGGTTGTAGTCTGCTTCGCTCTTTACGAGTGTGTCAGGACAGTCGGTAGCTTATAGTTACTGCCTTTAGTTTTCCTAGTATCCTCACTTGTTCTATTTACGTTATGGGCTTAATATATGAATTATATATCTCACCAAGTGCTCATTAAGATTAAATTACCACTCCTCTCTCTTCCAGGCAGCGAAGCCGGAGTGACACCTTGGAGTTCTCTTTGAGCCTGGGTGGCTGGAGTTCGGAAGAAATGTTCCGTGAAACTGTGTTCTGGATGAGAACATCCGGAACTTTACTTTACCCAGTACCGGATCTCAAGCGGCTGTCCCTGCAGTAGTGCGCTGCTCTGATATCGGCAGATCTGGGTAGAAACTCAGCCTCTCCAGAACGAAAACCTCTACACCGAGGTGTCGGAGGAAGTAGCGGCCATAGATCTCGACCTGGAACCAATGAATACGGAACAGGACCAGGAGGTAGGTGGGGAGGTAAGTGAGGCAGTGGGGGCGGGTTCCCTTTTTGATTCTCCTTCTTCCACCGCTTCTTTTCAGGGATTTCATAAGTTTTCTCTTTTGAGGGACGGGGCGCAATCCACTGTCCCCAAATTGAAGAAGACTTGGAAGGCGAAGGGCTATAAGTCCGCGACTTCCCGCAAAGCAACCCCCTTCCCTCCGGGGAAGCCACGGGATGATAGTCCGGAGGCTTTCACAGGCAAGGCCACTCTCTCAGCTAAGAGTGCGAGTTCGAGGGCAGCTAAGGCTAGCCCTCCTCGCCAGCCTGCCTTTGACCCGGAGGCTTTTGCAGGGATGCTCTTGCAAAAATTTTCTATGGAGGGTGGATGCTAAGCTGGGTAAACTACGAGGAGGGCTGCAGAGCCAGAGACCATGCTCTCCGGGTTCATGCGCTCCGGAGGGTCCGCAGTACATTATCCCGTTCCGGACGCCTCCGCTTTCCCTCCATTCGACAAGGGAAATCCATGGCGTTTTGCCCTTCATGCTCCCCGGCATGAAGATACCCTTACCATCGAGGGTCTAGGCACGCGCAGACTTGAGGAGTTAGAATTCTTTCCTCCTGATCTGCTGTCCCCCTACCCAGGCTTCGCCAGACTGACGGAGGAAGCTTGGGTGAGGTTGGATAAGGTCCCAAAGGAGACAGTAATCTTCCGAGGGACCAGCGGCTGTCCGCGCAGGGCGCTCCTGTAATAAGATAGCGGGCGGAGAACACAAAGTTGACCCCTTCAAGGGCAACTTCACAATGTTCTTTGGGTGATAAGATCAACCCCCTGCGGCTAAGGTGGCCTCGCGCGGCGGCCCAGGCTTGCTCGGAGGGTAAGCGTTGCCTCAGCTCCGGGAGACTGATCGCTGTCGCTGATCTTCGGAGGCGATGAGTTCTGGAAGTGCTGGCCGCCTTTACTTCCGGGTAGCTGGACCTGGGTGCGCATCTAATCTATTCAGTGAACAGCTTCCCCCAAATTGCCAGAGGCTCTCCTCAAAGCAGAGTTTGAGGCTAGGTGTCGGCTGAGCCCGTTACTGGGCTTCGCTGTGCCTGGCGGAAGCAACACGCTGTGACGATGCGGCACGAACAGCTCTTCCAGAGTCTGGCGAGAAGTCCCTATTGGCGGGTTCAGGACTTATTTGACTTTATGGTATACAGTTAGTGCCGCAGATTCATCTTCAGCAGCGCTACCATCAGACATGAGCCTAATAAACTCATGAAAGAAGTTCCTTCTGGGGTTAACATCTTCCCGGAAGAAGAAGTCAACAATGTCCTGGCAGAGACCTTGGGGCAATCCAGGTCTGCGCTCCGGCACAAGTATCCCACCACCTTTGGCAGAAGACCCCCGAGTCGGCGGCCCTCCAGAGTAGACCTGGCAAGTGATACAGGAGGCACGAGGGCAACGCAGCAGGCTGTTGTCAGGCTGTACCTGTCTCAACAGTTTACCAGCCTTCTACCTCGAGGGCTAACTAACGGATTCATTTCGGTGCAGCCAGCTCAACACTCTTCCGCTCCTTCCTTAGTGGCGTCTCGGTGGCTAACCACTTCTTATGAGGGCCAGGGTCGTTTCGGGGTCTTAATAGGGCGCCAAAGGGGACTAGGCGAGCCTCCTTCAGAGCCACCATAACCACAGCAAAATCAGCTTTGAAAAAGGTGTTTTGCATCAACTAAGATTGATTTAGCAGATTCATACTTTTCATCCCATTCCCTGATAACCGTTTGCGATGATGACCACGTCCACACATACGGTTTCCTGGTTCCTTAATGATGTTCTAAAAATTAGCCTCAGAAATTATGTGATCAATGTTCTTATTTAAATCTGTTAAGAAGACCTTGTTCTTAATTAGCCTAACTTCAGGTGCCAGAATTTCAGAACATCTGCTCTCTCTAGAGGTGTCAATCCACGTAGATTTCCTCCCTTCAGGAGGTTCTGCTTTCCCCAGATCAAGATTCTTACAGCAAAAAACGAGACCCTCAGGATAGGTGGTCCCCTGGAAAATTGTCCCTCTTCCAAAGACCTGTCATATGCCCATTAAGCTACCTTCGAGGCCTACTTACAAAGAACTTCTCAGTGTTTGTCTGGTCCTCTTTTTATCAGGGGAAAAAAGGGTAAAACACTTTCTTTAAAGGCTATAAAGGCAACAAATCTGTACTTTATTAAACTAGCTAACTTGAATTCAGTCCCTAAGTTCATGATATCCGGTGGTGGCTACCTCTACTGGTATTTTCATAATATGAATTTATTTGAGCTGAAGAAGTACTGGAGTTGGAAATCTCCATCAGTGTTTAAGCATACTATCAAATCACTGGAAGCTCTGAAATTCCCTGCGGTGGCTGTGAGAGCATTATCCCTCACCTTAAATTAGCCTTTAATCCCTATCCTTTCCCCCAGCCACGCCTCACCTCTTTATTTGCCCTGCCATTTCCTGGACCAGACATGCCTCACAGCCTGGCTCCTAATATTATAATGTACAATCTTGCGGTGTTAGTTTTAAGTGTGTGATATGTTATACTCACTGTGATTTAGTTTTAAGGCCGGAGGTACCCTTATAAGTTTTGTCATTTATTTAGTGTCAGTACCTCGCCACTTTAGTATTAATGATGTATATAGTTGATTCTCATGTCCTTTATTATAGTATAAATTATATCCCTAGTCATAACTCAGTTGTTCTGCTATACTATAGTATTTAATTATATTTTGGGGATAATTAAAATTATTTTTAATAATGGTGTTTTGTACATGATCACTAAATGTTTGTCCACTTTATAGACTTTCATCAAGACTTGGTATGATTCTCTTATGATTTCACCGGCTGATACAGGGACTGAGCTCAGAAGGAGTTTTGACTGGAAAAATCTATTTCTGAGGAGGCCTAATGTCACTGTTGACCCCAGGATCTGGTTTCCCTCCCAGGTAGGCATACCAAGAAGCTTGTGGGGGTGCTAGCTCTGGAGATGAGGTTCAGATGGCGGCTGGGTGCCGTCAGTTGGCGGCTTGGGTGAAATATAGGCGCTGGATCAGCTCCCACATTCAGTTTGTCGGTAGGATATCTTGGAAAGCGCTGATCCTGTGGTACAACAATCACTCCACCCTTTACCTATAAGCGACATCTACTTTTGCTATAGATGATCGATCTGGGGGTGATAATCCCAGCATTCCTGATAGCTTTCTCTGGTATATTTAACCCATGAATTTACCTAAAATATGTGGATGGATCATTGCAGATGACACAGGGCCTTCCTCGAAATAGATTTTTCCTTTGTCAAAATCCCTTTTTCTATTACACAATATTATTTCTGTTATGGCACTGGATTTGAAAGATTCATTTCTTATAAATGTTTCCTCCAAAGAGGACGTATGTGTTAGTTTTAAGCAAGGTAGGCCTAATCAGCCGACTTTTGTTCTGCTGAGTATGAAAATGCTAACAGGCTACATGAAGACGTGTTCTTTATCCACTAGTCTCAAAGGAATAAGAAGCCTTAATTATTTTCAGCTAAATTTTCAATATGCAACTGGAAGCATGATTGTTTTTCTTTCAAATTACATAATAAACGTTTTCTGCCTAAAGCAGAATTGATATTATTGTTTTAAAATTTTACTGAATTATCTAATAGAATGACTGAGTGATTTGTTATGGATTCATCAAAGATTTAAATTTGGTTCGGTTCTATTAATTTTCCTGGTCACACATTAATGGTAACAAGTTTTGTTTCAATAAACAGTATTGAGTTAATTAGCATTTTTTCTTCCATTTTAGATTTGTTTATCATCTTACTGCCTTAACATGCAGCTTAGCTTTTGATGTACTTATGACTTGGTCTAAGTTTAACAAGCCCAACAAACAACATCAGGCGTAACTGTGTATTCTTTCGCGGTCAGTAGTTTAGATTAAAATACATTCTCTCCAATTTTATTCGGTCGAGTTTCATCCATGTATTGCGATGCCACGATGAATTTATAGTCATTAGCAGCTTGAACATTGTTTTATCAGCTTCAGCTACAAGTTGCAACTTAAGTTACTGTATTATATTTCCATTTCGCACGGTCTTTTCTCCAAAGCGAATAAGGGTATACAGTGAACCCCCCGTATTCGCGGGGGATGCATCCCACACCCCCCCACGAATAGGTCAAATCCGCGAATGCTTAAAGCCCTCTAAAAACGCTAAGAACTGCCCATTTTGATAGCTTAAACCAAGAAAAACCTGTAAAAGTGCTTATACCTGAGTATTTTAATAGTTTTATCAGAAAAATGCATTTATTCATGAAAATTATATGAAAATACAGTAAATTAGTGAATATTTTCAGTGAAAAATGCCACGAATGGGCAATTTTCGTGAATGATGGCTAGATATGTTCCACAGAGAAACCCGCAAATGTGTGAGTCCGCGAACCATGAGAACGCGAATACGGGGGGTTCACTGTAGTGTAAAAAATATATCGTCCTATTGTACAGTACTTAACATCATTTGTAACATAACTACAGTAATTGTTTAACCGTATGATGGTTGAAATACAAGCAAAACAGTTGTTATCAATTGATTATTATTAAGCAACGGTTTCCCGTTTGGTTGTTTATATTATAGCATTTACATGAAGTACAACGTTACTAACAATGCTTTTATCATTCTCTTTTACTTTTTTAACTAGCAGATGGAATAAACAGATGGAGGAAAAGAAGTTGGTCTATTGTAAGTTGGTCTGTCTTGCTGCCTGATTGTACACTGCTGCTAAGCATATGCAGAAATCTAAAAATATTTCCTAAATACTTTTTGTATCTATGATAATTATGCTTATTTGTAAACTCAGGAAATATCATAAGTCAATTATCATGCTTGAGCACTACCTTTATTTGATAATTGACTTTTCTTTGTGCTCAACTTGTACTGGTTATGGGATATTTAATTCTAAGATGAGGTGTAGCTACTGGGTTTTGTGTATTCTAGCCCTAGCCGAAATTGCTAATCCCTGGCACCTCAGGTCAAAAATGATGACAGATCATTGATGGCCAACTTATATATATATATATATATATATATATATATATATATATATATACTATATATATATATATATATATATATATACAGAGCAGTCCTAGTTTATGACGGGGTTTAGTTCTGACCAACGTCGTGAAACTGAAAATGCATTAAATGAAGCTTGGAAAAAATCGTCAAAAAATCATAAGAAACACTTACTTTTAATCCTTTGAGTATCATGGGTATCTTGAAAATGACATAACCTGCACATTTTATTGAGTCTTTCTTGAAAAACCACTCCAAAATTTTACCATTCTACTGTTTTGAAGCTAGTTAGAAACTGCCTCACCACTTATCTACAGAAAAGACTTGGAGATTTCATAGAGAGAGAGAGAAACTGCCTCACCACTTATCTACCAGAAAGGCTTGGAATTTCATAGAATTCTAGTGCTCTCCCATTTTTACTTTACGTGTCATCCTATCAAGTATAACCAGAATTATTATCCTGTTACTACTGTATTAATCTTTGAAATTATCTTAATATCTTTTCAAAGTCATCTAAAACACTAGTACCCTTTTCCAGCCAGAGGGAGAGAGAGAGAATGAATTACCACTACGACTTACATTCAGCCATTCTTGTGCTGGCACGAGAGAGAGAGAGAGAGAGAGAGAAGCCTGCTTTAACCTCTCGAGATGTTAATCCATTTCTCTTTACTGCGACTGACAACAAAAGTATTTTTCTTTGTTTCCAAGATGTAGGCTACCACTACTTTTACCAAGCACTTTTAAAGCACCATGAACACACACACACACACACGCGGTGTGCACCCAAATGAAGACTCAAATTAGCAACATCTTTCTGTGAAGTGAAAGAGGCTGAACTTAGTATCGATTATAATATATCTATCCATTTCTCATTCTACCTTTTGGAGAGAAAGAAACTGATCTTCTGCATAGTCTACTTTGAAAATGCATAAATATCATTAATTTCAGTATACTGTATTATTATTATTTAATGTATTAATATTTGAAAATTAGCTCTTATTAGTTAAGTCATTTATATATCATACAAACGTAGTTAGTTGTCATCTCCCACAAATTTGTTAGAAAAATCTTATGCTGTCATTCTCTCTCTCACGTCAGTGAGAGAGAAAAAAAAAATACTACGCACCCTCTTTATAGTGTATGCAAATATTACCGTTGAGAATCATAAGAAAACTTTAATTTTATTCCACTTTGGGGTGTCATGAAACAACGAATCCTACTGCATTTGTATTGGAGTTTTCACAATAAAACCTTCAGATATTGACCATTCCGCTGTTTTGGATGCATATCTCTTCCGATCGTCATCGGACTGGCGTCGTCGAAATACCGTCGAAAATCATTAGGAAACCTTATTCTTAATCCTTTGGGTGTCTTGAAAACAACAGATCCTGCATTTACATTGGGTTTCTCATAACAAAACCCTCCAAATAATGACCATTCTATATTTGGATGCATATTATTTCTATCGATCGTCGTCGGACTGGCGTCATCCGAAATACTGTCGAAAATCGTAGAAAACCTTACTTTTAATCCTTTGGGTGTCTTGGCTGTGAATCCTGCATTTAGTTTGAGTTCTCATAATTAAAACCCTCAAATATTGACCATTCTGCTGTTTTGGATGCATATTTCTTCCGATCGTCATCGGACTGGCGTCGTCTGAAATACCGTCGAAAATCGTAAAAACCTTACTTTAAAAGCGTCATAAACTCGGAACGTCGTAAAGCCAGGACAAATCGTAATATATATATATATATATATATATATATATATATATATATATATATATATATATATATATATATATATATATATATATATATATATATATATATATATATATATATATATATATATATATATAAATACACTGATCAAAGAGAAACATGCAAGTGCCATTTTACAATATAATAAATTAAATTAAAATACTTTGGCCCAGGATGATCTTGGCATGTTTCTCGACTGAAGGCTCATACTCTATACATACATACCCTATATACATATTGTCGCAGACTATCCCAATAACTTGTTATTACACAACTAGTACAGATTCCAAACTTACCTTCAGCCAGATACCTGAACTCTCATAACAATAAGAATTATGACTGAATACTGTAAAGGTAATAGTGATCCCTTAAAAAGCTCATTAATCGTGTAAAAAATCAAACTAGGCTTATCAAAACTAGTGTGATGTATTGACAATTAAACAAGAAATATTCTAGAGTAAAAGGGCATCACTCCATCAAAATACTTTAACTATTTACCTGGTCTTAATTCACTTCAACAAAACTAAAGGAACAAAACATGTTTATCACCTTGCCTTATGCATGCAATTAATCCTATTCACAGGTGGTCAATAAATGAAACTTTTAAATTTAAAATATAAATTTATTTTAATTCACAAAATTTATAGTAAATTCACAATCTGAAAAATTTACTATTACTTGAAAACAACTGAAATTTAATTAATTCTTGAATTAAATTATTAAACAAAACTAAATAAAAACTTTAATTTATCAAAAGTAAATAAAACAAAATTTAAACCATCAAGTGACTCAAGATTTGAAAAGAAAATGTTAATAAACAGAAAATTAAATCAAGTATACAATGTTAAATTATCAAGAAATGACCCAAAATGCTAGGTAAATAAATGTAAAATCGCAATATATAAAATGTAGAAAAATCAGAGATTGTAAATACAAGACACACAACAATACAAAAGATTTATCAATAATAATTTCACTTAGGCAATATTCTCTTAATATGCCTTACCCATTATACTATAAAATAATAAGTAAAATTAACTTTACCTTACACAAGCTTGTGAAACCTTTGCAAAATCACAGCTGCTTTAGATTCACAAAACACACTTTTTTGTCAGGTGCAGTTACAGTTTGTGTAGGCTACACTTTTCCTACACCCAGATCTCAAAAGCTAAGATTAATACTAGTGACCACACTAATACTTTACGTTAATAATTTCTCTCTTTTGAAGAAAGAGATAGAGAGGGAACCAGTACTATTGGTCTCTCAAATCAGAGAATGAGCAAATTTTAAGTTCCAGCAGGAAATAATCACATGACGTCATTAAGGCATTTTGGGAACGAGATACGAGAGAAGGTTCTAGAAAAAGGAAGGTGACGTCACTTCCAGCAAAACATTTTGAACGCAATCGGGACAATACATGATCAGAGCAATGCAATCTTGAACGTGATGCAATTGCCATGTGCTTCAGTGCAACAATTGTTCATATTTCTCAAAAGGTACAAGTTTTTACAAGAAAATCGTGTGGGACGCAATCAGAACAATACATGCAACATTGGCAAATCATTTGTGTTGTTCTCGTACAGGACAAAGCTTTTACAGAAACTTAACATGGTCAAAAACAGACTGCAACTGGCTAATTATGACTGGCATGTTTTAAAAACAAAACGAAAAACCTGAGTTGGTTTCCAGAGCTGACCAGCGATTGTTATCTTGACCTGTCAGCGCTTTTATCTTTTGCAATGACAGCTGAAGTGAAACAACCCTTCCACACCGCGTGTTGCTCTTATACTAGGTTACTATTAGTATTATTACTAATTTTAAATTACACTTTTAAGTTATCTAAATCACTAACTCTTTTGAGATCTGACATTACACTACATACGATATTTCAACAATTATTATTAGTACACATAACACATGATAAATAGAAGAGTAAATATATCAGAACTATGGATGATATACACATTACAAGGCAACATCATAGAAATTTAGAAGATTAAGTTATCCCAGGTTTGAATCCAACAATTCTAGCAGGATAAATAATATGCTATGACATTATCTTTTCCTGAAATGTGTTTCACTTTTACACTATATGGTTGCAGGTATAAAGACCACCTGGTCGGTCTCTGATTGTTATTTTTCATCATATTGATGATTGAGATAGGGTTGTGATCAGACAACACTAGATTTGTTCATTCCTAGGTCGGTTTACATACACTTCAAACTTTTTCCAATGTTGTGATTAATGCTAATGTTTTCTTTCGATTGTTAAGAAGTTTCAGTGCTTTTACAACTTTGAGAACATGACTCACTGGATGCAGAACCACTGTTGTCATCTTCTTGAAGTAGAACAGCTCCAATTCCACAGTCGGATGCATCAACTTGTATTACAAACTTCTTATTGAAGTCTGGAGCTTGAAGCACTGGTCTTGAAGTTAATATGGCTTTAACCTTCTCCAATGATTCTTGACATTCTGGAGTCCAAACAAACTTTGTCTTTGGACTGGTTAAGTCAATTAAAGAAGAGACTATGGCTGAAATTTGGGCAGAATCGATAAAATCCAGCCCTTTTTAAAAATCTTTGTAGCTGTTTCACTCGTGATGGGTAGTATATGGATACCTTCACATTAGCGTCAACAGGAGCAAGAAGGCATTTTCCAAGTTCAAATCCCAGATATTGAACAGTTGCCTTTCCAAACTCACTTTTTTGTAAGTTGATTGTTAGTCCTGCTTCCCGTAGTTTCGTGAACACTTTCCTTAAAATCTTCAGATGTTGTTCCCATGTATTAGGATAAACCAAAATGTCATTAAGGTATACACTACTTCTTCTATGATGTTAGCAGTTAATCCATCAGTTGTTGGAATGTTGCAGGTCCATTCATCAGACCAAACGGCAAAACAATTAATGATACAGTCCAAAGGAGTAATGAAGCTGACAGCAATTTAGCATTCTCATCTAAGGGAATTTGATAATATTTCAACTATATCTTGGAAACAAATTTGGCTTGCCCAATATTATCAAGTAATTGATCAATATAAGGTAAGGGATAATTGTCAGCCACATAGATGGAATTCAGTTCCTATAATCAATTTTATCTACTTGAATATCTGGTTTCTTCACTAACACTTTGGAGAACTGTAATGACTTGAACTGGGTTCTGCTAATCCATGCTGCAACAAATATTCAGCCTCTTTCTTCAAAACATCTCTGTGAAACGGTGATAAGCGATTTTCTCTGATCTTTATCTCATGCTTTGTCATATTGGTATGCCTAGGTACATCTGCAAAAATTTCAGGGAAACTTTGAATCACCTCATTTAATTCACTACTTTGCTCCAACACTCAGATGTTTTGGTTTATCACTCCAAATTTCCCAATATGGAAAGAATTGTTCGTCTTGCTTTCAGTCCCAGATTCATGTATCATATCCCCTCTGTAGATGAAGTTGTCTGTGGTATTGACCCTTTGAGTTTGAGTCTCTGAGAGTTAGGTTCAGAAGATTCACATGTATCTTCACTCTGTTGTTTCCTTCTTCTAATTGTTTTTAAATACATAAGACTCGATCCTTAACTACTCTATTATCCTATAAGGACCATGGAAACTTATTGGTAAGGAAAATCTTTTCACTGAAGGTAAGAACATAGAACTTGCTGTCCTACACTTTCACTTCTTAGCTTAGTCATAGCATCATATTTCCTTTTCATTTTCTCTTGGCATTTTCCAGATTTTCTAAAGAAAGAGCACCTAATTTCTCTTAACCTTTTCCTCAAGTTCTTCACATATTCTCCTCAGTTTCCTCTTGGTTTCTTCTCTCAGTCTCTGTAAGAATCTTCATGGACCTCTCGTCTCGACCAAAATCATTTCATTAGGTAGACATCCCCATACTTTCAAACAGCCCTCAAGGGTAAACCAGCATCCATGCCCATGAGAGTCTTGGAACCTTTCCAAGGCTCCTTGAGTCTCAATTAGTAAACAATTGATAACTGTTGTTTCACTCTAACAAGTTCATCATCCTGGAACAATTTTGAAGTAAAGTTGTTCATTCCTCTATCCTTTGTACAATTTCTGGTATTCCAAACTTGAAGAAAAACCACCAACTTCTTAGCAATTACCTTTGCACTTATACTTCTTACAGGAATCAGATCAAGATATCTTGTCACTGGACACGTGTGTTAACATATATTCATTTCCGTTCATTGTTTCGGAAGTGGCCCAACCGGCTATAAACACCTTGCTAAAGGTTCCCCTCTATCTTCTATTGGTTGTAGGGGGCTTTCTGAATAGTTTCATTCGGTTTTCCAGCTATCTGGCATGTGACACTCTCTACAAAACCTGCTAACATCCTTGTGAGGTCCAGGCCAGAAAAAATACTTCATAATCTTCTCAACAGTCTTCCTGATTCCCATATGTCCAGACTTATGCGCTTCTGTTTACCACTTGCTTCCTCCCATGTGGATATGGAATCAAAATTTGATATTCCCCACTCAGCATTTCCTGTTGTATATCTGCAGTGGTAACTATATTCACAATCTTCCTTTTAGATACTTAACAGGTAGGAGTTTGTTGCATCTCTTCTTCATCACCAACTCTGAAGAACAAATCAGCCCTTCAATTCGCATCTGTAACAGACCTGCTTCTAAAAACAAAGCTGAAAGACATAAACAGAGTGTGGCGAAGACGAGCCAATATCAAACTCAGGGACAAGTGTCATTAGTTCCTCAAGTGCTAAGGAAAAAGACTCCATGCATGGTCCCACAGTCAAGGGTCTCTCAAAGTCAGTTGCCCTTCAATTCCCCCACTCAATTTTAATAATCCACACAGGCAGCTTAGTTAGCGGCTGGAAGATCTCACCAAAGAAGGTACAAGTACATGGTCACAATGTTCCATCAGTTTCATTGTTTTGCAGGCAATGTGGGAGTATTTTCTAACCCTGAAAAACTTTGCCCCGCCAACCAGGTTCATATCAGGCTGGTGTTGGACAGCGCGGTATTAGTACATTACCGTCGAGGCGGATAAACCAAGTGATAGCCATCTTCTCACTAGCGGGCTCACGGCTGGCACGCCGTGGCTACCCATCTAGCAGGGGTCCGGAGATGTTATTGCAGACTCCTGTCGGTATAACTCCGCTGAGTCAGAATGGTCCCTGGACAAGGCTTCTTTCCGAATGGATCCGTCCGGAGTTCCGGGCCTTCAAGTGGACTTATTTGCCGGAGAGCAATCACAAACTCCTTGTTATGTTATCCCAGCCTGGACCCCATAAGCTCACGCCACGGATGCAATGTCCATAGACTGGAACAATTGGCAAAAATATATCTGTTTCGCCAATAAAGCCCAACTGGCGAAGAGCTTAGTAGTTTTCCCTCTTCTTCCTGAGCTCAAATTCACGATTACATCAAATACCCAAGCCACAGCTGACTCAAATAGTGCAAACAAGGACTGTGTCAGCTTCCTCAAAAATTCCTGAATGCCCTAGCTTTATGGACTTTATGAATTCACTTAACAGAGAGAAATGGTTCCATTCGCATTAGCCTCTGTTTCTTGAATCAGATAAAGAGATTCTACCCTCCAGACAGTATGACTCAGCAGTTAAAAAAAGTTATCCTTTTTAAAAGATCTGAAACCCAAACGACACGCCAATTTGGCAATATCATTTTCAGGTCACTGTTTGAAAGGGTCTGGCTCCGGCCACCATAACCACTAGCAAAATCCAGCTTTGAAAAAGGTGTTTGCATAAACTAAGATTGATTTAACAGATTCATACTTTCATCCATTCCCTAGAGCATCGCCGTTCAAACCAGTGACCCGTCCACATACGGTTTCCTGGTTCCTTAATGATGTTCTAAATTAGCCTCAGAAATTAATAATGATCAATGTTCTTATTTAAATCTGTTGAGAAGACCTTGTTCTTAGTGCTTTAAACTTCAGGTGTAGAATTTCAGAGACGCTATCTGCTCTCTCTAGAGGTGTCAATCCATGAATTTCCTCCCGTCAGGAGAAGTTCTCTTTCCCCAGATCAAAGATTCTTAGTAAACAGACCCTCAGGATAGGTGGTCCTGGAGGTTGTCCTCTTCCACAAGACCTGTCCTTATGCCCCAGTCCTTTGCTGTGAGGGCCTGCCTGAAGAACTTCTCAGTGTTTGTCTGAATTACTCTTTTTGTAAGGAAAAAGGTGGAACACTTTCTTTAAAAGGCTATAAGACAACAAATCCTGTACTTTATTATTCTTCTTGGATTTGAGTCCTAAGGTTCATGATATCCAGTGGTGCTACCACCTCTACTAATTATTTTCATAATATGAATTTCGCTGAGCTGAAGAAGTACACAGGTTGGAAATCTCCATCAGTGTTTAAAACGCCACTATCTGAAATCACTGGAGAGCTCTGAAGAATTCCCTCTGCGGTGGCTGTGAGGGCATTATCCCTCCACCTTAGTCAACAACTAATCCCTATCCTTTCCCCATACTTCTGCCTCATTTATTTGCCCTGCATTTTCCTGGACCAGACTGCCTCACAGCCTGTCTAATATTATAATGTACAATCTTGCGGTGTTAGTTTTAAATTGATATGTTATACTCCTGTGATTTAGTTTTAAGGCGGAGGTACCCTTATAAGTTTGTCATTTATTTAGTGTCAGTACCTGCGCCACTTTGGTATTAATGATGTATATAGTTTGATTCATGTCCTTTATTATAGTATAAATTATATCCCTAGTCATAACTCAGTTGTTCTGCTATCTATAGTATTTAATTATATTTTAGGGATAATTAAAATTTTTTTATCAATGGTGTTTTTGTACATGATCACCTAAATGTTTGTCACTTTTAGACTTCATCAGACTTGGTATGATTCTGCTCTTATGATTTCACCGGCTG
This sequence comes from Macrobrachium rosenbergii, assembly GCF_040412425.1. NCBI lineage: Eukaryota > Metazoa > Arthropoda > Malacostraca > Decapoda > Palaemonidae > Macrobrachium > Macrobrachium rosenbergii. The sequence continues at coordinate 69,667,305 of NC_089791.1, forward strand.
ACACAGGGACGAAGGCTCAGAAGGTTTGATAAAGGAAAAATCTATTTCTGAGGAGGCCCTGTAATCTGGCTATTTAGGACTCACAGGTTTCCCTCCCGAGTAGGCATGCAAGCTTGTGGGGGGTGCTAGCCTGGAGATGAGTTCAGATGGCGGCTGGGGTCGTGTTGATTTGGCCGGGTGAGTATGGGCGCTGGATCTGCTCCCACATTCGGGGTTTTGTCATTTGGGATATCTTCCATTTGCGGTCCTGTGGCAGTGACAATCACTCACCCCCTTACCTATAGCAATCTATTTTATTATAGATGATGGAATGTGGTAATAATCCCAGCATTCTGATGCTTTCTCTGTTATCTTTGCAAGGAATTTACCTAGGGAAATATGTGCTGGATGGATATTTCACCCGGAGCACAGGGCCTCCCTCAAGCCAGATTTTCTTGTCAAAATCCCTTTTCATTACACAATATTATTTCTGTTATGTTTTTAGTTTAGAAAGATTCATTTCTTATAAATCATTTTTTGCTCCAAAAGAGGACGTATGTGTTAGTTTTAAGCAAAGTGGAGCCTAATCAGCCGACTTTTGTTCCTGCACAATTGTAAGTACTAACAGGCTACATGAAGAACGTGTTCTTTATCCACTAGTCTCAAAGGAATAAGCCTTAATTATTTTCAGCTAATTTTTCAATATGCAACTGGAAGCATGATTGTTTTTCTTTCAAATTCGCAATAAGCTTGTTTCTGCCTAAAGCAAATTGATATTGTTTTAAAATTTTACTGAATTATCCTAGTAATAGGGCAGCTGAGTAGTTATTATGGATTCATCAAAGATTTAAATTTAGTTCGGTTCTGTGTGTTTCTGATGCATTAATGGTAACAAGTTTTGTTTCAATAAACAGTATTGAGTTATTGCATTTTATTCCATTTTAGATTTGTTATCATGCACACTTAACATGTACAGCTTAGTACGATGTACTTGAGAGCTTGAGTCTAAGTTGTGACCCAACAAACAACATCAGTATTAGCTTTTCATGTATTCTTTCATGGTCAGTAGTTTTGATTAAAATACATTCTCTAAAATTTTATTTCTGGTCGAGTTTCATCCATGTTGCGATGCACGATAATTTATAGAGTCATTAGCTTGAACATTGTTTATCAGCTTCAGCTACAAGTTGCAGCGCCAAAATTCTTTGTAGCAGTCATCTTTCATTTCCTTGCGGTCTTTTCTCCAGCGAATAAAAGGTGGTGAACTTCCCGTGATGGCAGGATCATCCACACCACAGATGGTCAAATCGCGAAATGCTTAAATTCCCTCCAAAACTTCAAGGCACGTTTTATTAAGCCGTGAAAACCTGTAAGTACTTATACCTGAGTATTTTAATAGTTTTATCAGAAAAATACATTTATTCATAAAAATTATATGAAAATACATTAATTCAGTGTGAATATTTTCAGTGAAAAATGCAAGATAGGCGAATTTTCATGAATGATGGCTGAATATGACTTACAGAAGAAACCACGCCAAATGTGTGAGTCCATGAACCATGGGAAACCTTGAATAGAGGGATTTCACTGTAGTGTAAAATATAACAAATCTCTTGTACAGTACTTAACATCATTTGTAACATAACTACAAGTATTTGTTTACTTGTGTGATGGTTGAAATACAAACCAAAACAGTTGTTATCAATTCGATTATTAACCAAAACAACGGTTTCCCACGTTTGGTTGTTTACTATGGCTGTAAGCATTTTCACATGAGGCACAACGTTACTAACAATCTTTTATCATTCTCTTTACTTTTTGCCACTTAGATGGAATAAACAGATGGAGGAAAAGAAGTTGGTCTATTGTAAGTTGGTCTGTCTTGCTGCCTGATTGTACACTGCTGCCTGCGCCTGTGCGAAATCTAAAAATATTTCCTAAATATTTTCATATCTGTATTAATTGCTAACCCCATTGTAAACTCGAAATATCATAAGTCGAATTATCATAACTTGAGCACTACCTTTATTTGATAATTGACTTTTCTTTATTATGTGTACTTGATTTATAGGATATTATTTTAATTCTAAGATGAGGTGCTTAGCTACTGGGTTTGTGTATTCTAGCCTAATAAATTGTAATCCATTCCCTCCAGGTCCAAAGCTGATGATGACAGATCAGTGATGGCCAACATATATATATATATATATATATATATATATATATATATATATATATATATATATATATATATATATGAGCAGTCCCTAGTTTTATGGCAGGGTTCGTTCTGATAGCGTCGTCAGCGAAAATGCGTCGTAAACCGGAAAAATCGTCGAAAAATCGTCGAAAATAGTAAGAAAACCTTACTTTTAATCCTTTGAGTATCCTTTGGATATCTTGAAAATGACATAACCTGCATTTTTATTGAGTCTTTCATGAAAAACCCTCCAAAATTTTGCAATTCCTACTGTTTTTTGAAGCTATTCTGCCTCTGTATCTACCAGAAAAGACTTGGAATTTCATAGAACTACAGTGCTCTCCATTTTACTTTAAAGTATCATCCTACACATCAAATATAGCTTAAATTATTATCCTGTTACTACTGTAATCTTTGAAATTATCTTAATATCTTTTCAAAGTCATCAAAACACTATTCCCTTTTCCAGCCAGAGGAGAGAGAGAGAGAATGAATTACCACTCGACTTACAATTTCAACATTCTTGTACTGTACGAGGAGAGAGAGAGAGAGAGAGAGAGAGAGAGAGTATCTCTTTAACCTCTCGAGGAATGTTAATCCATTTCTCTTTACTGCGACTGACAACAAAAAATTGTTTTTTTCTTTGTTTTCCAAAGATGTAGGCTACCACTACTTTTACCAAGCACTTTTAAAGCACCATGAACACACACACACACACACACACACACGCAGTGTGCATAGGTAAAGAGACTCAAATTAGCAGCATCTTTTCCTGTGAGAGTGAAGGGCTGAACTTAGTATCGATTTATAATATATCTATCCATTTCTCATTCTACCTTTTGGAGAGAGAGAGAGAGAGAGAAACTGATCTTCTGCCCTTAGTCTGCTTTGAAAATGCATAAATATCGTAATTTCAGTATACTGTATTATTATTATTTAATCTTATTAATATTTGAAAATTAGCTCTTATTAGTTAAGTCATTTATATATCATACAAACGTAGTTCAGTTGTCATCTCCCACAAATTTGTTAGAAAAATCTTTATGCTGTCATTCTCTCTCGTCAGTGAGAGAGAAAAAAAAATACTCTTGCCTCTTTTATAGTGTATGCAAATATTACCGTTGAGAATCATAAGAAAACTTTAATTTTATTCCTTAGGGTGTCATGAAACAACCCAGATCCTGCATTTATGTGAGTTTTCACAATAAAACCTTCCAGATGGCCAAACCATTCCGCTGTTTTGGATCATATCTCTTCGATCGTCGTCGGACTGGCGTCGTCGAAATACCGTCGAAATCGTTAAAGACCTTATTCTTAATCCTTTGGGTGTCTTGAAAACAACAGATCCTGCATTTACATTGAGTTTCTCATAATAAAACCCTTCAAATATTGACCATTCTGCTGTTTTGGTTATCGCTCTATCGATCGTCAGTGGACTGGCGTCGTCGAAATACTGTCGAAAATCGTAAGAAAACCGCTTACTTTTAATCCTTTGTGATTGTCTTGAAAACAATGAATCCTGCATTTAGTTTGAGTTTCTCATAATTAAAACCCTCCAAATATTAACCATTCTGCTGTTTTGGATGCATATTTCTTCCGATCGTCATCGGACTGGCGTCGTCTGAAATACCGTCGAAAATCGTAAAACCTTACTTTAAGCGTCATAAACTCGGAACGTCGTAAGCCGAGACCGTCGTAAAAAAATATATATATATATATGCCATATATATATATATATAACATATATACCACTCTCTCTCTCTCTCTCATAAATGTAGAATTCGAGAAACATGCCAAGTGCCATTTTTAAAATATAATAAATTAAATTAAAAATGCTTTGGCCCAGGATGGCGCTTGGCATGTTTCTCGACTGAAAGGCTCATATAATATACATACATACATACATATTGTCATGAACTATCCCAATAACTTGTTATTACACAACTAATTACAGATTCCAAGAAACTTACACACTTCAGCCAGATACCTGACTCTTATAATATTAAAAGTGACTGAGTATAAAGTAACAATGATCATAAAAGCTCATTAATGCGTGTGAAAAAATCAAACTAAGTTTATCAAAACAAGTGTGGGGTATCAACAATTAAACAAGAGATATACTAGAGTAAAAGGGCATCACTCCATCAAACAACTTTAACTGTTTCCCTGGTCTTAATTCACTTCAACAAAACTAAAGGAACAAAACATGTTTTTCACCTTGCCTTATGCATGCAATTAATCCTATTCACAGGTGGTCAATAAATGAAACTTTTTTAAATTTAAAATATAAAAATTTATTTTTAAATTCAAAATTTATAATTAGAATTCACAATCTGAAAAATTTACTATTACTTGAAAACAACACAAAATTTAATTAATTCTTACAAGATTGTTAGCTAACAAAACTAAATAAAAAACTTTGAATTTATCAAAGAAATGAGAAATAAAACAAAATTTAAACCATCAAAGGTGACTCAAAGTTGAAAAGAAAATGTTAATAAACGAAAATTAAAATCAAGTATGCAATGTTCGTATCAAGAAATATTTAAAATGCTAGGTAGAAATAAATGCAAATCACCAATATATAAAATGTGAAAAATCAAAGTTGTAAATGCAGACACAACAATACACAAGTTTGTCATTAATAGTTCAGCAGATAATATTCTCTTAATATTATATTATACTATGAAATAATAGAAGTAAAATTAACTTTACCTTTTAACTATGAAAACCTTTACAAATCTTTACAGCTGCTTTGGGTCACAAAACACTTTTTGTCAGGTGCAGTTACGTTTGTGTGACTACACTTTTCCTACACCCAGATCTCAAAAGCTAAGATTAATACTAGTGACCACACTAATACTTTACGTTAATAATTTCTCTCTTTTGAAGAAAGAGAGAGAGGGAACCAGTACTATTGGTCTCTCAAATCAGAATGAGCAAATTTGAGGATCCAGTAAGATATGAAAGAATTATATGTCGTCATTAAGGCATTTTGGGAACGAGATATTGGAGAAAGTTCTAGAAAAAGGAAGGTGCCGTCACATCCAGCAAAACATCTTGAATGCAATCGGGACAATACATGATCAGAGGAATGCAATCTTAAACAACTGCCATGTGCTTCAGTGCAATTGTTCATATTTCTCCAAAGGTACAAGTTTTACAAAGAAAATCGAGTGGACATAATCAGAACAATATGTAACATTGTGAAGTCATTTGTGTTTTTCTCGTACAGGACAAAGCTTTACAGAAACTGGTCAAAAACAGACTGCAACTGGCTAATTGGCTGGCATGTTTAAAAACAAAGCGAAAAACCTGAGTTGGTTTCAGAGCTGACCAGCGATTGTTATCTTGACCTGTCAGCGCTTTTATCTTTTGCAATGAGCTGAAGTGAAGACAACGCTTCCACACACGTATTTGCTCATATACTAGGTTACTATTAAAAATGTATTACCTAATTTTGAAATTACACTTTTTTAAGTTATCTAAATCACTAACTCTTCTGAGATCTGACATTACCACATGCGACATTTAAGCATTATTATTACATAACACATGATAAATAGAAGAGTAAATATATCAGAACTATAGGATGATATACACATTACAAGGCAACATCATGAAATTCCCCCCCCCCCCAGAAGATTAGTTATCCCAGGTTTGAATCCAACAATTCACAACGGGATAAATAATATATATGAAATTATCTTTTCCTGAAATGTGTTACTTTTACACTATATAGTTTGCAGGTATAAAGACCACCTGGTCAGTCTCTGATTATTATTTTCATCATATTGGTGATTGAGATGATTGTGATCAGACAACACTGAAATTTGTTCATTCTAAATTCGGTTTACATACACTTCAAACTTTTCAATGTTGGCAGATTAATGCTAATGTTTTTCGATTGTTAAGAGTTTCAATTACTTTTGTTTTAAAGACATGAAACTCACTGGATACAGAGAATACCATTTATGTCTTACTTGAAGTAGAACAGCTCAAATTCAGTCGGATGCATCAACTTGTAGTACAAACTTCTTATTGAGTCTGGAGCTTGAAGCACTGGTCTTGAAGTTAATGGCTTTAACCTTCTCCAATGATTCTTGACATTCTGAGTCCAAGCAAACTGTCTTTGGACTGGTTAAGTCAATTAAAGGGAGCTACTATGGCGAAGAAATTGGGCAGAATCGAGCGATAAAATCAGCCATGCCCAAAATCTTTGTAACTGTTTCCTCTATAGTAGTGGGGTAGCCTTATGGATACCTTCTACATTAATCCAACAGGAGCGAGAAAGGCATTTTCAGTTTCAAATCAGATATTGAACAGTTTGCCTTTCAAACTCACTTTTTGTAAGTTGATTGTTAGTCCTGCTTCCATTAGTTTCGTGAACACTTTCCTTAAAATCTTCAGATGTTGTTCCCATGTATTGGATAAACCAAAATGTGTTAAGGTATACACCTACTTCTTCTATGATGTTGGCAGTTAATCCATCAGTTTATTCGGAATGTTGCAGGTGCATTCATCAGACCAAACGGCAAAACAGTGTATTGATACAGTCCAAAAGGAGTAATGAAAGCTGACAGCAATTTAGCATTCTCATCTAAGGGAATTTGATAATATTTCAACTATATCTTGGAAACAAATTTGGCGCCCAATATTGTATCAAATGATTGATCAATATAAGGTAAAGGGATAATTGTCAGCCACATAGATGGAATTCAGTTTCCTAAATAAATTTTTACATCTATGAGCCATCTGGTTTCTTCACTACTTGCTAAAGGAGAACTGTATTGGCTTGAACTGGGTTCTACTAATCAAAAAAAAATGCTGCAACATTCCCAGCCTCTTTCTTCAAAACATCTCACATGAAATGGTGATAAGCGATTTTCTCTGATCTTTATCTCATGCTTTGTCATATTGGTATGCCTAGGTACATCTGCAAAAATTTCAGGGAAACTTTGAATCACCTCATTTAATTCACTACTTGCTCAACACTCAGATGTTTACTTTATCCTCAAATTTCCCAATATGGAAGAATTGTTAGATCCTTTCAGTCCCAATTCGTAGCCATCCATGCGTCCTCTGTAGTTAGGATTGTCTGTGGTATTGACCCTTTGAGTTTGAGTCTCTGAGAAGTTAGGTTTTCAGAAGATTCACATGTATCTTCCTCTGTTGTTCCTTCTTCCTGGTGTTTTAATCACATAAGTTCGATCACTTAACTTCTCTATTATCCTATAAGGACCATGAAACTTATTGGTAAGGGAAAATCTTTTCACTGGTAAGAACACTAGAACTTGCTGTCCTACACTAAAACTTCTTAGCTTAGTCATAGCATCATATTTCCTTTTCATTTTCTCTTGGCTTATTTTCAGATTTTCTAAAGAAAATTTTCTAATTTCTCTTAACCTTTTCCTCAAGTTCTTCACATATTCTCCTCGGATTTCCTCTTGATTTTCTTCTCAGTCTCTGTAAGAATCTTCAATGGACCTCGTCTCGACCAATCATTTCATTAGGTGAACATCCCATACTTTCAAACAATATCAAGGTAAACCAGCATCCATACTTGTCAAAGTCTTGTGGAGACCTTTCCAAGGCTCATGAGTCTCTAGATGATAAGCAGTTGGTAACTGTTGTTCCTCCTAACAAGTTCATCACATCCTGGAACAATTTTGAAGTAAAGTTGTTCATTCCTCTATCGCTTTGTACAATTTCTGGTATTCCAAACTTGGAGAAAAACTCCACCAACTTCTTAGCAATTACCTTTGCACTTATACTTCTTACAGGAATCGAATCAAGATATCTTGTCACTGGACACATTAATGTTAACATATATTCATTTCCGTTCATTGTTTTCGGAAGTGGCCCAACCACATCTATAAACACCTTGCTAAAGGGTTCCCCTCTATCTTCTATTGGTTGTAGGGGGGCTTTCTGAATGGTTTCATTCAGTTTTCCAGCTATCTGGCATGTGTGACACTCTCTACAAAACCTGCTAACATCCTTGCTTAGAAGTCAGGCCAGAAAAAATGCTTCATAATCTTCTCAACAGTCTTCCTGATTCCCATATGCTCCAGACTTGTGGCTACTGTTACCACTTGCTTCTTAATGGATATGGAATCAAAATTTGAAATATTCCCCCACTCAGCATTTTCTGGTATATCTGCAGGCCGATGCTTCCGCATTAACAATCTTCCTTTTAGATAATAACAATTAGGAGTTTGTTGCATCTCTTCTTCACTCACCAACTCTGAAGAACAAATCAGCCAACGGTGTATCCTTTTCTGCAGTTCCATTAGCTTCTCTCTAGTCATCCCACTTGACCAACTAAGGAGGCTGAACTCTCAATATCTGCTAACTCTGTACTGTAGTTTTCACTACTATCTTCAGAAACATAGGCTACCCTGATTCTCTTCAATAACAACAGGATCCCTCGTCTTCTGGGTAATCTCTTCATTGCTAACACTGGAGAAATTTCACTTTCCTGGAACAGCTCTTCTAAGATCAAAAGTCCTTCACTTGATCCTTCTAATTTTAGGTAAATCCACAGTTTCTTCACTTGCAGACATAGTTCTCTTCATACTCTGGTAGTTACACAACTTGTTGGACACCAGGTGGGATTTTCTTCTCTAAATCTACCGTGGGACTAATCCTCAACAGTTAAGCCTGTCACTATAGGACAAGGAACAAATTGTACCACCAACTGTTCTCCAGTAAACATGCATACCTTCAACAGCTAGTGAGTCCTTTACAGCAAAATCAGCATTCCCTGTCACCACTTCACAGGACAGGTGCAAGCACTATGTAGAGTTACCTCTTCTCCTCTACTATCCCTTCAAAATAACTAGATCTCGGTGAGATTCTTCTCCAACTGTGGGTGAGCACCACGAACTACCACACTATGGTTACTCCCCGTATCACGTAATACCTTGACTGGTACCTGCACACTCTCTCCTTGATTTGTCAAAGTACCTTCATAGATATATGGCTTAAAAGCCTCCAAGCTGCTCAGCCACTCACTGCTTGAGGTCACATTTCCACTGGTTGCCAAACACTCCAGCATTTAGTCTCAGTCTTCCCAACTGTCTCAATCTTCCCCCACACTGCTCTTTGTAGTTTGTTTCACCTGGTTACCTTTAACCACTTGACCAACTGGCTTGGCCTGCTGTTGTGTCTGATAACAATCCTCGACTCTAATTAATCCTACTCATCCCACACTTAGAGCAGACAGCATTAGTGTTCTGTAACATCTGTCTTGAAACTGGATGATGAGGATTGAGCATCGATTACTGAGGTATTACCTGGCTTTGTACTGGCATCACCACTAGAAGGATTCCCAGTTGTAATGTTCCTGAAATTTGGATGAGACCCAAAACCTGTGCGTTGTTGGTTCTGGTACTTGACATTATAATTCCTTTTTGCTACAAATTATGTTAAAATCTTCACTCAGTGTAGCAGCTTTGCCAAATTTCTTAACCTCTCTCTCTCTCTTAAATAGGCTTTTATGTGTTCAGGAATTCCTCTAAGATATTGCTCTAGGACTGCTAACTCCTCAAGTTCGTCCATAGAATTAACTTTAGCAGCCTCCAACCATAGTTTGAAACATTTTACTTTGTAGGCGTAATCCCAGAAAGTCATGCTTGTCATGCCACTTTCTCAGATCTGAATCTTTCATTGTAATATTCAGGGGTCACCTGGTAAACGTGTAGCACATTGTGTGTGAGTACCTTGTACTCTTACACTGAGCTGATAAGGCTAAATAGGCACTTCTTCCTTTACCAATAAAACACTCATTAACAAGATTGACCATTTATCTTCTGGCCATCCCATACCTGAAGCCACTTTTTCAAAGTGATCAAAAACTTATCTGGAGCTTCTTCCATAAACTTTGGAATTAATTTCTGCACTCTTTCCACATTAAATACAGGCTCTTGAGTACCTTGGATAGGGTTAGATGGTGTTACAGGTAAAGCGGATTGAGCTTTTATTAACTTCATATCTCTTTCATAATCTTCTTGCTTCCTTGCACTTTCTCTTTCCTCTCTTGTGTTATGAACCACTGTCGGTTCTTCAGGTTCTAAAAAAAAAAAAATAACAAATAGAATGGGACTGGACTGACTGGCAGCAGTCATGACAAACCACAGAGGAAGGAGTGTAACAAAACCACTGGAGCACCTTAAAACTAATTTATATTATAATAAAGTTACATACATTATGTACAAGTGAGTTCAGGTTTTGCATTAAACAAATCACAATTAATTAACAGAGTCAGTCAAAACAAGTAAAAACAAATGTAGCTAAAACTGAGTTACTTTACGAAAACCATCAATAACAAATAAACACAGCAATCATTACAATAACTCAAATCAACAATAAAGTACAAGTCACCAAAAACTTTAGCTACATCACAAATAACCAAACAGTTACACTACAAATAAACAACAGGCAGCATAAATAACAGGAAAGCAGAGCTTACAACATAATTAACAATAATCAAGCAGCATAAACAACATACAAAGGCAGCATAAAAAACAATATCAAAGCAGTATAACATAGCAGCATAAATAATAATCAACAAGCAGCATAAAATAACACACTCTATTAACTCAGGGTAGCACAAAAAAAAAAAAAAACAGACTATCTCCATGAGACGTTGAGACAGACTCAGCTGTCAAAGAGGATGAAGATACTCAGACGAACTTCATGAAATCATCGAAGCAGCCAGTGACTGCAAACAGGAACACATCCAACACACACATGATCACGGCAGAAATGTCGAGACAGCCAATCTGCTGTCAAACAGGAACCAATTCCCCAGATGACTATGGTTTAGTCACCCAACCATCCTCTGCTGCCACAGCCAGCAGGTAAAATGATACCTGCTACGAAAATGAGGACTCCTTGCTGCTATGCTGCCGAGACCTGACTTGCTGCCATACCAAACCCGACTGCCGCAGTCAATATAAAGGCGACAGACGTCAACTTTGCACACAAAAACAAATACCAACAGGTAAGGAGACAACACCCACAACAAGGAAACAATCTGCTAATGATTGTTAAAAAAAAAAAAATGCTAAACATCACACCTCCTTACCCAGCAAAAAAAAAAATTGCACAAAATTTTTTTTTTTACACTCCCCCGAAGTTGCCACAACCCCACCAGCTAAAACAGAGTCAATCCTGGCCAAAGGTCGCCAAACGTTATGAACCACTGTCGGTTCTTCAGGTTCTAAAAACAAAAAAAAATAGAATGGCACTGGACTGACTGGCAGTAGTCATGACAAACCACAGAGGAGGGAGCATAACAAAACCACTGAAGCACCTTAAAACTAATTTATTATAGTAAAGTAAAGTTATATACATTATGTACAAGTGAGTTCAGGTTTGGCATTAAACAAATCACAATTAATTAACAGAATTAGTCAAAAGAAGCAAAAACAAATTAGCTAAAACTGAGTTCCTCTACGAAAATCATCAATAACAAATAATAAACACAGCAGTCATTACAATAACTCAAATCAACAATAAAGTACAAGTTACCAAAAGCTTTAGCTACATCACAAATAACCAAACAGTTAAATTACAAATAACCAACAAGCAGCATAAATAATAGGAAAGCATGTGAGAGGTGCTAAAAAGAGAGCAGGTGGACATTTACTTCTAGTTTATTGAGAGAGCAGGCTGCTTATAAAGCGGCGTGCGGATGTCAGTACAAAGACATACATGGAATACAGGTGACCGGAGGTCAATTGTTCTCATTGTGAAACAGGACAGGTAAATACAAATAACATGTCAAAAATAAATTACAAGAATGGACACAGTAATGCTCTGACACATGTACAACATAAAAGAGCACAAATGGATAAGTAACAGATACACATTTACATAAATAAAACATGGCTAATTATCCTGACCTAAGTTCATGGGAAAGGCACCGTAGAAAACGGGAGGTTCACTAGAGAAAACCTGTTGAGCAGGGACTTTACAATACCCCCCCCCCCAGCCCAAGATGTCGGTAACGTCTGATTACAGTAAGTATCTGCCGGGTCGCTGGAGAGTGCTGCGGTTCCGCGATGTCAGCTGGGGGTTGCAGTGTGGGCGGGAGCGGCTGGCTGCAGCGCTGCCTGGGTCTGGGGCCTTCTGGGGGCGGCCGCGCAACTTTCTTGTGGGTGGGGTGGGCTGCGGGGGCGATGACTCCTGCGGAAGGCGCTGAGGGGTGTCATCGACGTCCTTCCTCCAACAGTGCAGGCTTGAGGCGGTCTATTGACACCCAGTCGTCCTTCCTGTGGATGGCCAGCCGGAATGCTTTATTGTTTCTCTCCAGCATGCGCAAGGGCCCCCTGTAGGGCCTGGTTAAGGGCAGGTGGACAGCATCGTTCCTGGCGAAGACGTGGATGGTGAAGGACAGGCCGGGAGGTGTGAAAGGCGTCGTCCTGTCGGTATACGTATGCTGGCAGGGGACGAACTTTCCGACTGTCACTGAGCCTCTGGACTGTCAGGTTGTGGCGATCGCCCTTGATGAGCTCGCCCGGGACTATGAGAGACTCCCCGTAGACTTTTTCTGCTGAGGACGGGTCGCCGTTGGCTCTGGGAGCGGTCCTCAGCCTGAGGAGGAGCCAGGGCAGCTGGTACTTCCAATCTTCGGCGGTGCAGCGGGACATGAGGGACGCCTTCAAGGATCTGTGGAATCTTTCCACCAATCCATTGGCCGCGGGGTTATAGGGGGTGGTGCTGTGGTGAGTGGTCCCCAGCAGGCGTGCCAGGATGGACCACAGCTCGGACAGGAAGGCTGGATCCCTGTCTGTTGTTATGCGGTCCGGGACACTGAACTGGCTGATCCAGCTGGAGAGGAGGGCCTCAGCTCATGCTCTGGCAGTGGCTTCTTGCATGGTCGTTGCTTCAGGCTACCTGGTGGAGTGGTCGACGACTGTCAGGAGATACCTGGCCCCGCCTGATGGGGGAAGGGGGCCTACTACGTTGACATGGACATGTCCGAAGCGCCTCCCCGGCTGGGGAAACTCGCCCACCCCCGACTCGGTGTGTCGCCCTACTTTGCTGGTCTGGCACCGGATGCACTGCCTCACCCAGGCCGTCACATCCTTCCACATGCCATGCCAGATGAATTTCTCTGCCAGCAGCTTGGCCGTCGTCCTGCCGGAGGGGTGGGACAGCCCGTGGATGACATTGAACACCAGACGGCGGCGGGAGGCGGGTACCATTGGGTGGGGGTGGCCGGTGCTCACGTCTCTCAGCAGTGATGGCCCCCAGGGGTGAGGGGCACGTCCTTCCACTTGAGCGACTTGATAGTGGTGCGGTAGGCTGGAACCTAGGCAAGGTCCTTGTAGTCAATCCCGAGCTGCACTGCGTTGAGCTCGATCCTCAAGAGGGCGTCTGCTACAGGGTTCTTCCTGCCGGGGAGGTATTTGATTGTGCAGGTGAACTCCGTGATGGCCGCGAGATGCCGCTGCTGCCTGGAAGACCATGCATCCCCCTGCTTTGTGAAGGCGTGGACCAGCGGCTGGTGGTCCGTCCAAATTGTGAAGGGCGTGCCCTCCAGGAGGAACTTGAAGTGGCGTACCACCCGATACACTGTGCAGAGTTCCCTGTCAAAGGTGCTGTAACGGGACTCTGTGGGGCTGAACTTCCTGCTGAAGAAGGCAATGGGCTGGGGGGCTCCGGCGACGACCTGCTCCAGGACAGCCCCACAGGCGACACTGCTGGCGTCCGTCGTGGGCCAAGGTGGTTGCCTCAGCGAGGGTGGCCTTCTTCAGGGAGAAGGCCCGCTGTTGGTCGGGGCCCCACACTAAGGACTTCAGATGGCCCTTCAGGATCTCCGTCAGGGGGGCCATGGTGTGCGCAACCCCGGGGATGAACCTCCTGTAGTAGATGACCATCCCGAGGAATTTCTGGACAGCCTTAACGGAGGTAGGGGTGGGGAACCTGGTGACGGCTGCGACCTTCGATGTGAGTGGACGGACACCCCCTGGGGATCCTTCGTGGCCCAAGAGGTTGACTCTTTCAACGCCGAAGGTGCATTTGTTGAACCTGATGACGAGGCCATTCTGCAGGCGCTGCAGGACCTTCCGGATATGCCGCAGGTGTTCTTTGTGGGATCTGGGAAAAATTAAAATGTCATCTACGTAACAGACGCAGAAGCTGAGGTCCCCCACGATGCTGTCCATCAGTCTCTGGAAGGTTGCCCCTGCTTTCCTCAGGCCGAAGGTGGAGAAGGCGAAGACATAAGACCCAAAGGGTGTGACGATGGCGGTTTTGGGGATGTCCTCTGGAGCTACTGGTACCTGAAAGTAGGATTTCAACAGATCCAATTTAGAAAATATTTTGGCCCCGTGAAAAGAGGCCATGAGATCTTGCATGTTTGGGAGAGGGTAGTGATCTGGTTCTGTGGTGAGGTTAAGCCCCTTGTAGTCACCGCAGGGTCTCCAGGGGCCGTCCGGTTTCTGCACCATGTGGAGGGGAGAGGCCCACGGGCTGGAGGCCTTCCTGCACATGCCCATACACTCCATCTTGGCGAAAGTGTCCTTGGCCTCCTGAAGTCATCGAGGGGGAAGCCTCCGGAACTTTGTGTGCATTGGGGGCCCCTTTGTTTTGATGTGGTGGTAAACTCCGTGCCTGGCAGGGGCCCTGGACACCTGACACAGTTCGGGCTTGAAGACATCGGGGAACTCCTTCAGAAGTTGGGCGTACTGGTGCAGGGCGACGGAGCAGACGGTGGGCACGCTGGGCCCCATCACCAGGGAAGGGACTGGCAGGAGTCAGTGTCCATCAGGCGCTTGCGACCGACGTCGACTGCCAGACTGCCGAGAAAGTCCGCGCCCAGGAGTGGGGTCCTCACGTCCACGACGATGAAATTCCACCTGTGCCTCTGGCCAAGGATGGAGACCGACAGGAGCTTGGTGCCGTAGGAGGATGGGGACCCGTTGGTGGCTGTCAGGGAGGCAGCACTTTGATCGTGAGCGCCACGGCCCCAGTGTCAATCAGCATCATCCTGCTGGAGATGGTGTTGCGGACGTAAAAACCTACTGGTTCTGGGCTCCTGGGTTCTTCTGCTGCCACAGCAGCCTGTGCCGCCGCCTCCGTTTTTTGGATGGGTGAAAGGGCAGGGGGGTTGACAGTTCCAGGTGTCCTTGCCGTACCGCTAGTGGTAGTAGCAAGGCCCTGGCAGTTGCTTCTTCTGGTGATGGGTTGGCCACCTTCTAGTGACGGCGTTTATCTCCCCCTTTTGGAGGGAGTTGATGGGGTGTGCGGGCGTGGATGTCCGCTTCGCTGCCCTCGTGGAGTCAGTCAGCTGCTGAGCCGTCCTTATCAGGTCGTCAAGGGGTAGGGCGTAAGGCTCCAGGATCTGGGTCCGAACCTCCGGGAGGAGCTGACGGAGGAAGATCTCCCTCGACAGGCTTATCTCCGAGTACCTCCCCCAGCCGTCTGTCCCGTGTAGCATGAGGAGGTCCTAGATGATGTTCCATGTCTCCCGGTTGTTGGCGAGGTCGAGGGCGCAGGCTGCCCTCTTGGAGACCAGCAGCGAGCAAGTCTCGACGAGAGAGGCTTTCAGCTTTTGGTAGGTGGCAGGACTTGCGGCAGACACCCACAGGGTCGATCTTCCTGTAGACCTCTTCCGGGAGGCGTTTATTACGGCATCTGCCTGTAGCACCTCGTCGGTCAGTCCTGCCAGCCTGAACTGCCCCTCAACCCTGTAGAGCCATGATGACGGGTTGCCATGAGTAAAAGGCAGCAGCTTTATGGTGAGGGCAGACCTTGTTTGGTCTGTCAGGAAAAGGCAGCCAAAGAAAACGTGGGTACACTAAAGAAAACCCGTGGAGGAACGTTACAGGCTCTTGGAACCTTGCCGTGGGGGAGGGCATGGCGGGTTCTTGCGTGAGGGAGATATCACATTCCGCAAAGTTCTCGGTTATTTGTATGTGGGAGGAATGTCTGCGTCTTCTGCTACTTCTGCACTCTCACTTGGAGTGGGTTACACTTTGTTTACGTCAGTAACATGCTTGAGAAAGTGCCATGTGGGTCCGCTAATGATGCCTGATCTGCCGACGGAGGGTTGAATAGCTGATTTCAAGTAAGCTGCTTTGTTAAAAGCGCCGTCTTTAGTCCGTTAGGGGTCTGGGTAGTTCATTGGGCCAAGACTAAGTCGCCGTATGGGTCCATAATGGCTCCAGGAACCACTCCAGGGTCACCACTGTCCTGAGGTGCTAAAAGAGAGCAGGTGGACATTTACTTCTAGTTTATTGAGAGCAGGCCGCTTATAAAGCGGCGTGTTGTCAGTTAAATACATACATGGAAACAATTGACCCAAGGTCAATTGTTCTCAATGTGAAACAGGACAGGTAAATACAAATAATTGCTCCAAAAATAAATTACAAGAATGGACACAATAATGCTCTGACACATGTACAACATAAAAGGGCACAAATGGATAAGTAACAGATACACATTTACATAAATAAAACATGGCTAATTAGCCTGACCTAAGTTCATGGGAAAGGCACCGTAGAAAACGGGAGGTTCCCTAGAGAAAACCCATTGAGCGGGGACTTTACAATCACAGCTTACAACATAATTAACAATAATCAAGCAGCATAAACAACATACTCAGGCAGCATAAAAAACAATATCAAAGCAGTATAACAGAGCAGAATAAATAATAATCAACAAGCAACATAAAATAACACACTCTATTAACTCAGGGTAGCACAATAAAAAAATCCAGACTATCTCCATGAGATGTCGAGACAGATTCAGCTGTCGAAGAGGATGAAGATACTCAGACGAACTCTGTGAAATCATCGAAGCAGCCAGTGACTGCAAACAGGAACACATCCAACACACACATGATCACGGCAGAAACGTCGAGACAGCCAATCTGCTGTCAAACAGGAACCAATTCCCCAGATGACTATGGTTTAGTTATCCAACCATCCTCTGCTACCACAGCCAGCAGGTAAAATGATACCTGCTACGAAAATGAGGACTCCTTGCTGCTATGCTGCCGAGACCTGACTCGCTGCCATAGAAAACCCAACTTGTTTATAGTCAATAATGATAATGACAGACGTCAACTTTTTACACAAAAACAAATACCAACAGGTAAGGAGACAACACCCACAACAAGGGAACAATCTGCTAATGATTGTTTAAAAAAAAAAAAAAAACGCTAAACATCACACCTCCTTACCCAGCATGGGGCGGTTTTGATGACTTCACAGCAGTAGTTTGATGGTCATGCTCGATGACCTTTGATGGTCATCCTCTGTGACCCTTGTTAGTGGTCTTGGACATCTCTGGGTAGATGTTCAGTTTTGCACTGTAGGTGGATTGTGAATTATCATTACAGATATTTATGAATTTGAGTGAATTGGTATTTATGATAATTTGGTTATTGTTATTTGTACTGCTTTTTGGATTTCTCAGATATTTGTGTATTTTTGGTTATACCATTATTTATGTTAATTGATGCTACTTGTAATCATTATGCTGTCTGTATTGTTTATTATTGTTTGACGTAGCTGAAATATTGTTCACGTTTATATGGTATTTGTTATTTTTTGCATGTGGTAATGTTTTATTTTAAAGTAACTAATTTTGATACATCTTTGTTATTTGACTGACTCTTTGGTTGTGTGGTGTGGTATATTTATTTATTGATTTATGCCAGACTTGACTCAGTTTGTAAATATGTACATATCTTAATGTTAATAAACTAGTATTAAGGTTATTTTTTTCTGGTTTTGTTGTTCCCCTTTCCCTGTTGTTGTCTCGGCGTCTGCCAGTCTTTCCAGTCCATTTTTCTGTAATTGATGATGGAACCTGATGAACCGAGGTTTGGTTCATAACACTTGCTTCTGTTGCTCTTTCTTTTTCTACTTCTGCTGTTTTTTCTTCTTCTCTTTCTTTTCTTTCTCTTTTCTCTCTGTCTTCTTTTTCTGCCAGCATTTTCAGCTTAAACTTTCTTCTCTTTCCTCTCTTCCTTTTTTTGCTTGCATTTTCAACTTAATCAAGCTTTCTTCTGCAGCTATGCATCTAAGCTCTACCTCTGCATCACTTTTCTTTTTCTTTTGTTCTTGCTTATTTATAAATTCTTCCTCAGCTGCACTCAACAACTCTTGTGCTTCTCCTATTTTATCTATTTTACCAGAGTCCATCAATGCTTGGATTGCAATACATCTGATTGTGCCTTAATCATACCACTAGACACATTACCCCCATATGCCACTGCTAAAGCAGTCCACTGTGCCTTAGTCAGGTTGGATTCAGATAACTCTTGGATGGAAGGAGCTGCTAAAAATTTCTGAACATCGAACAGAGCCATTTTCTCTAAGTTACTCAACTAAATAATTCACAATACAATGTTAAAATAACTATGTGGTTACTCTCCTATCAAAACATATCCCTAACACCACCAGTATAAACCATAAACCAGAGTGATATTTTGTTTTGTTCCCGGGTCTTGGCACCAAATTCTATTGTCACGAAGCATACTAAGTACCTGGTTATTTCACAACTAATCACAGATTCCAAAAATTTACCTCACTTCAGCCAGATACCTGAACTCTGATAACAATATAAATTATGACCGATTACTCTAAAGGTAACAGTGATCCCTTAAAAAGCTCATTAATCGTGTGAAAAATCAAACTGAGTTTATCGAAACAAGTGTGAAGTATCAACAATTAAACAAGAAATATACTAGAGTAAAAGAGCATCACTCCATCAAACAACTTTTAACTGTTTCCCTGGTCTTAATTCACTTCAGCAAAACTAAAGGAACAAAACGTGTTTATCACTTTGCCTTTTGCACACAGTTAATCCTATTCATTGGTGGTCAACAAATGAAACACGGTTTTTTTAATGGTTTAAATACAATAAAAATTTATTTTTAAATTCAAAATTTGTAATTAGAATTCTCAACTGAAAAGTTTACTATCACTTGGAAACGATACAAAATTTAATTAATTCTTGAATTAAATTATTAAACAAAACTAAATTGCAAAAACTTTAATTTGTCAAGAAATTAAATTAACCAAGCAAAATTTAAACTATCAAGAATTACTCAAGATTTGAAAAGAAAATGTTAATAAATGAAAACTAAATCAAGTATGCAATGTTAAATTATTAGGAAATATTTAAAATGCTAGGTAAATAAATGTTAAATTACCAATGTATAAAATGTGAAAAATCAAGAGATTGCAAACAGAAGAACACATAAAAATACACAAAAGATTTATCAATACTAATTTCACTTAGGCAAAAATTCTCTTAATATACCTTATTATACTGTGGTAATAATAAGTAAAATTCACTTTACCTTACACAAGCTTTAAAAATCTTTGCAAAATCACTTACTGCTGCTCTAGATTCACAAAACACACTTTTTTTGTCAGGCGCCGTTACAGTTTGTATACACTTTTCCTACACTCAGATTTCAAAAGCTAAGATTAATACTAGTGACCACACTACCACTTTACGTTAATAATTTCTCTTTTTTCCAGAAAGAGATATCCAGAGAACAGAGAGTTCTAGAGAGAGAGAGAGAGAGAGAGAGAGAGAGAGAACCAATACTAACGGGTCTCAAATCAGAACGGGCAAATTTTAGAATTCCAGTAGGAAATGAAACAAGTACATGATGTCATTAAGGCATTTTGGGAACGAGATACGAGAGAAGGTTCTAGAAAAAGGAAGGTGACGTCACTTCCAGCAAAATGTTTTGAGTGCAGTTGGGACAATACATGATCAAAGCAATGCAGTCTTAAACATGGCACAATTGCATGTGTTTCAGCGCAACACTTGTTCATATTTCTCAAAAGGTACACATTTTTACAAGAAAATCGTGTGGGGAACAATCGTAATAATATATGTAACTGCAAAATCATTCGTGTTGTTCTCGTACAGGACAAAGCTTTTACAGAAACATAACATGGTCAAAAACAGACTGCAACTGGCTAATTATGACTGGCATGTTTTAAAACAAAACGAAAAACCCGAGTTGGTTTCCAGAATGGAGCAGCGATTGTTATCTCAACCTGTCAGCGTTTTATCTTTTGCAATGCCAGCTGAAGTGAAACAACCCTTCCTGCCACACACACATGTTGCTCATATACTACGTTACTGTTAGAAATGTATTACTAATTCTAAATTACGCTGTTATTACTAAATCACTAACTCTTTTGATAGTGGGGCAGATAACAGAAAAATCGTGCAAATGATGATACAAGCACCAAATTTGGCACAAGTGTCCTCCAAGGTATACTAATCAAATCTGCCTGATTGGCCAATTGAAAATCCAAGATGGCGGCCATTTTCAAGATGGCCACCAAAATAACCACCCGAAGTAGATGTTTTGCTTAGAAATATTTGTAGTTGTCTGATTTGCATGATCTAAGTGTGGATTCCTATGTTTTGAAGCCTGCTGAACTATATTTTCCTGTTTAAAAAGCACTCTGAGACATATTTCTCAAGATGACCACCAAGATGCTTGTCTTTCTTTACATAAGTTTTGTCCTGGCTAGTACATTTTCAAAGTTATGCATACTGTGCTGCTGTTTCTCGATCTGCTACTGTTCACATATGCAGCTGCAGAGTGATGTGCAGGGAAGCTCTGCCTGAGAGCACTTGCATCTTCCTTTGCAAACCTTCTTACAGGAGCACTTTGTCAATTCTTGACAGCTTGCTGCAATCAGTGGTAGTGTTGTCCAGTGTATCTGCCATGCTTCTCCTTTATGTGTCCACCCCTATTCAGCTGGACTGCTCATGTGTGGATTACAGTGGGTTGCCTGGCCCCAGATGATCCCAGCATGGTAGGCTGCACACTTTGCATGTTCTCTGAGGGCTGCGTGTGTTGGTGGAATTGAGTTGTATGGACTCTGCTTGTGGGCAAACAGATCTAGTCTTGCTTCGTCCACACTAGTGGCTGCGCTTGATCTGTCGCACATGAGGACAACGAATCTTTCCAGCTTCTGCATGTCAAGATCACGAATCAATGTTGGATGCTGGCTGTGATTGATGAATGTTTCAGTAATATCATCAAATACATTTCAAGTCTGCCATGCATTTCTTCGCTTTCCCACGGAAGGCAGACACAATGTCACATCCAGTGAATGCGTGAAAGTAGCCCAGCTTTCTCAAGCCCAATTGCAGAAACTACCTCATGGACTGGAATCCATCGCATATGGGCTCGTCTTGGCCAAAGGCAATCCACATTTCCTGAAGACCTAGTTTCTGGAAGGATGGCAGTACAGTTATTGCTATGACTAGCACATCTGTGTCATTAGCCTTGATGATTATAGACTTGCTCCCGTCAGTTGTTGCATCCCTAACGTAGGAGTTGTGATATAGCATAGTCTGATTTTGACGCTCCATGATGGAGTGGGGACTTGATGTCTGCACCATGTTCGATCATGCATACAAACTGAAGCAGTGATGGTGGCACAGCCTGTTCTAAGTCTTTATCATGAAAATAGCTACTGAAATTCGACTTCTGACGGAGCATGTCTTGTCTTATTATCCCAGCGGCTTTTGCTAGATGGATCGCTTCACCATAACAGGATGCTTCTGATAGGATTGAACCTACATCAGTTTCAACAGCCAACAGAACTTCTCGTCCTTGTTGATTAGCTTGCAGCTGTGGAATGTGCAAAAGCAGCTGATCCTTGAGTTGCATAGGATGAACATTAGGCAAATCAACACCAAGCTGTTCCAGCCTCTGCTTGTAAAGCTTGGTCAAATCAGCAAGCTTGAAAATCGGTGGCCTCTCACTGGCATTTTTCATCCCGCAGATGTAGGTGACTAGTTCAGAGAAAGCAATTGGATATGCATCCTTCCAGTGTTCCTGTGCCTTTTTTGCTCCTGCACCTTTAGGTATGCCCGTTCTTGGTTATACAATGCCACCAAACAGCCAGGGTGATATTTCACTTCTTGGGCTACGACATCTCCTGCACTTAGTTTGGCGAGAAGTTTTTAATCACTGAGTGTTTTGGCACATTCATTTATTCTCCTATTCACTTGCATTGTCATTGCTTCTCTAAGCTCCCCTCCTTCAGTTTCGCAGAAGAAGCATTCTTTTGTTTTAGTTTCTTGGAGCTTCAGTGGAATCTTACTTCTACTGCCCTCATCACTAGTACCTACATGACTTGCTCTTTTTTCAGCTCGGTGTAACTTTGTGTTGTTGAACAGAAGCCTGCAACTCTCATGATATTGTGCCGTATTTTTTCTCAACGTTTCCTCTATCCCAGAACCTTCGTCAAGTCTTGCAGGGTCTAGCTTGATTGGTAGCGCATTGAGTGAGTGAAACAGAGGAATATTCTTTGCCAGGTTCGTATATCCATCATCCCCTCTTCTGGGAGGATTGGCCTGGGGAGATTTTAGATCTTCTTTCTTAACCTCCTGACATAGGCAACACTTGGTCCAGTCTGTTTTCCATGATCATCCAGTAGAGTTCGCATCCATGATTACGATGACATTCAGGGTCGAGGGTTTATCCTTTTACCACCCTGTACATGTAATAGTATAATAGGCCTCTAATGTCCTGTAATATACAATAGGCACTTTCCTGTATGGGATACAACTAGGTTCTTGCACTGTGCCATACACCTAGTCCGATCATTCATCCAGTGTCATAAGTCCTGTATGATCTGCACACCTTCCAGATAACTAAAACCCTGTTATCCTTGGTTCTGCTCTCCCGCGCTGGCACGTCCTGTCCATTCAGGTGTGGCTGCCTAACTGATTTGGGGTTAATTAGGCAGCATTTGGGATACTAGTAGGTTGTTGCAGTATGATGCCAACATAAATTTTCTACTTAGCTGACACTGAACCCCTTGCTGAGTTTCACAGCAGTGATGTCACCAATGTGCCTTGGTAGTGCCTGACAATCACTCCTTTAATACAGTGCCTTAACCATGTTATAAACTAGAAAATATACATCAGCAGGCTTAAAAACATAGGAATCCACACTTAGATCATGCAATTCGGACAACTACAAATATTTCTAAGCAAAACATCAACTTCGGGTGGTTATTTTGGCAGCCATCTTGAAAAATGGCCGCCATTTTGGATTTTCAATTGGCCAATCAGGCAGATTTGATTAGTATCCCTTGGAGAACAATTGTGCCAAATTTGATGCTTGTATCATCATTTGCACAATTCTTCTAAAAAATTACTCTTATCTGCCCCACTATGAGATCTGACATTACACTACATACGACATTTCAACAATTATTATTATTACATACAGCACATGATAAATAGAAGAGTAAATATATCAAAACTATAGGATGATATACATATTACAAGTCAACATCATGAAAATATACATATATATACATATACAGGGTGTTTTGAAATTAGAGCCGGCCCCCTCTACAGCATAAACTAAAATTGATATGGACAAAAACAAAAGTAATTCAGAACATGTATTTATTTAAGTTTCTCTCTGAGTATTTAATATTTTGTGTGGCCTCCATCTGCCTGTACCACAGCCTGCATTCTTGAGGGGTATGATTTCAGCAAATCGCAAAAAAGCTGAGACTCAAACTCCATTTCCCTGAGCACTTCGGTCATCTCTCTTTGCAGGTCATTGAGGCTTGGTATGCCATCATAGTTCACCGTGCGCATTTCAACACGATCCTTTAAGATACTACCAATGTTTTCACACACATTAAGGTCAGGGGAGCTACCTGGAAATTCACTCGACGAGGAGAAATCGATACTACTGTTTCGAAGCAGCTCCTATGTCTGAAGAGCCTTGAAACATGGTGCCTTATCAAGCAAAAATGTGACTTCTTCAACAGATAACACATTTTCAGGATCTTTGAGGAAAGCAAATACTCCACCAGTAAGCACAGTTTCTCTGAAGTATTCGCCATTCCATGACTGTCCTTTTCTTTGATGATCCACATTAACCATTTGGTTGTGAAACAGAGAAATATTCCCAAACATTCAGGAAATTTCACAACTTGGCGATGGCGCATGTCATCGCTGATATCATCCAATTTTGCAGCCCAAATGATGTCATTTTTATGATTTGGTTTCCTGGCTGTGTAAATGAAGAATTCATCTGATGCGGCAACATGGAGAAAGTCAGCTTCATCCCAATCTTTAAGACCACAAAACCATGCACGGTCTTCTCTCTGTTGCTGAGTGATGTTGGGTTTGCTGATAACATGAAATGGCTTGATACCAGATTTTTTCAACTCACGATATACAGCACTATAACTTCTCTTCTTTCCCCTTTTTGTTTCTGGCTCAAGCGCCAATTTACGTAAAGACTTTCTTGGTCTACCCACTGCCTCAGCTATGATGTCTTTTGACTCCTGAGAAAGGACTTCAGGCCTTTCAAGATTCTCACTCTTTTCGCAATGACAGTCATATGGATATTTATTCCAGTTTCTTTTAACAAAGGATTCATCTCTTTTAATGTATTTAGCTATCCAGGAACATGAAATGAAGGATGCACCAGCATCCCTGGCCTCTCTGAAGGTTATAGCCCGGAATCTGTCAAGCCATCTGATTTCCTCCGAGTCGTTAGCCATGGATGTATCTAACTCCGTCACTCAGTCTGAAAATACAAGAAATGTAAAATGAAAAATAGCTTAATAGAAACTTAAAATAATGTACTTGGAGATAGGCTATAGCAGAAAACTTCATAACTTTCCATTTGTTCTGTGGAGGGGGGGGAGCCTCTAATTTCGAAACACCCGGCATATGCATATACATATATATACTGTACTTATATGTATACACACACACACACACACACACACACACACACATATATATATATATATATATATATATATATATAATAAATATATACATATCTATACATATGTATAGATATGTATGGAAAGTTCGAACAGGGTGACCAGACATGCACGAACTTATCGCGATTTCTTAAAGATCACCTCCCATTGTTTTCAAAGGAAAACATCGATTTTTTTATTCGTATTTCTGTGAAAATGCCTTCCTATGTATAATGTTTCGAACACTCAATATTGGCTTAACTTTGGCACGAAAGCTGCGATGTTTTGCCAAATGATCGCTTTTGCACCTCACAGAGACATCCTGGAGATCGTCTGGATACTCTTCTTTCACTTTGCAAGCTACACGCTTTATTTTGCGAGAAACTCTCAGAAATTTTCCTGGGACGCCCAAACCCAGGAAGAGCTGTTGGAATACTTGACTCCCCATTTTCACGATATCTCACTAACCACCTCTGAGCTACTCTGCGTTAATTTAAGCTTTCGGCTAAGAGCCCAGATCTTAGACCCTCTTTGTAAAAGGTTATGATAACAACAACCGTATCTCTTTCCAATTGTTTGCCTGGAGCCATGGGACTCGAGAAAAATAGCACTGAATGTCAGAAAATCACGCTCAAATGCATTGGAATTTGTAAACAAAAGATCGCTCATGAAGCCCGTCAGTTTTACCGGAGTGTTAGTAATAAATACCAGTTAGTCATTTTGTCTCGGGGAAACACTAGTTAAGGTGCCAAGCAGTCAAAAAATAAATTTTTTCCCTTTGAAAACAATGGGAGGGGATCTTTAAGAAATAGCGATAAGTTCGTGCATGTCTTGCCACCCTATACGAACTTTCCACTTCTATTATATATATATATATATATATATATATATATATATATATATATATATATATATATATATATATATATATATATATATATATATATTCTGACCTATTTATTGCATTCCTTGCCCTGGGATCCAATCCTGGGGTCTAGCTGGAAAACAGGGGACTTACAATGAAAAGTTATAACTGACTGCGATTGCTAAGTCAGGTAGAAACTTATATAGAAAACAGTTGGGCTGAAGGCCATACTTCAGCAAGGAACTGTTGGAGATAAACACTCAGGTTTACTTTAAATCGAATATATTTACAATTAAACACGTCAATCAGAAGAATGGGGAATGATAGGCAGGTAAAACAAAGTTCTGCCATGTGGTCAAATATTTTAGCAATGTTCAAACATTGAAGAATCTATGGATAATCCTTTTGAAAGGGACAGTAATGCAAAGGATGCTGCGAGATGTATTTCTCAACTAGTAAGATGCCACATATGGATATGCATCCAGTTATTAGAAGATACATTCATACGAAATGGCAGCAGAGGTGGACTTCCCCCATTTTATCCTCAAATAGGAAGTACAGAAATATTAGAAAAGTATTGTTTTTTGGAGCTCGGGTTTTAATCATAACGGAAGATTCGAGATCATCCTAACACGACTTAGGATTGGCCATACCCACTTCACCCATAGTTATATTTTAAAGGGAGCCAGTGCCCCAGTTTGTGCTCACTATGGTGGTCAGCTATCCGTTGAGCGCATGCTGGTGCACTGTCCTAGATTTAATCGCTTTAGGGCAAAGTACTTATTAGCGGGGAAGACTGTTTTAGAAATTTTAAATGATGGTGCTGAGGTAGATAACCTTATGGGTTATCTGAGAGAATCTGATCTTTTTAATGAGATATAATTTAGTATATTTATTAAAGAGGGTTAGCTGAAACGGAGCAAGCAAGGGACAGGTGCTTGAGATCTGGAGTCAGGAAGGTTTCTGAGGGCGAGGCTGCTGACTGCCCCCTTTTTACAACCTCGGCAGCTTATTATTCCCCTCCTCTCAGAGGGCATTAGGAGTGCTAGCATCTGCCCTCGGGGTTCAAGATGGCAGCTCAGTCACATGTGTCATGACCTCAGTTTTCTGTGACATCTGGCAACCACATGTTCGTTGGTTTCTATGGAGGACTCAACTTTTCTGGTGGGCTTCATCCCACATTTGGTTCGTCCGTGAGGCAGGATTTTGGTCTTCATTCACCTTTATCTGAAAGGTTTTTCAAGCAGTCACTAGGTCTAGGAAAAATTAAGAGATTTACCAAAGAGGGAAGCATGGAGAGAATTTACAAGGGGCTGAGTTTATCACGCCTTTCCTCAGTTAGTTATCAGTATGAACAATCCTCTTTTACATTATAAGGCAATTTGAAGGTTGAGTTGGCTTACTAAGTGGTTTCCCACGTCACAACCCCCCACAAAGTTGAAAATTGGACCTTGAATTGAGTGGAAATGTCACAAACTAAGTTAACGCAACTGAACATCTGGTAACCCTCTAAACTTTCCTTTTGTGGTAATATTACATTTCAGAATAATCATTAATTCTGCAAGTAAATCAAATGCAAAATACATCTCACTGATTTTTAAGTTTTATGCTGCGCAGATACGTTACGTTGCAAGAAATTCATATACCTCATGTTATTACGTTAAAGCAGCATTATAGCAAATTCAAAATTAAAGTATTCTATGAACCTATATTTCACGAATGTAGGTAACAACATGGAAAATAATAACTGAATTAGTATGGCATTAAAACCTAAGGTTAGTCATGCACTTAATTAATAAGGTTACCTTGACAGTTCAAAGTCATGCTGTTAGGGTACTTTGAGGAGGCATTACAACGAAGAATTCACATACTTAAGTTAGGTGATGCCATGATACTTGTACGCAGTGACACAGTGCCAGACGAGGCACTAACAACACGGGTGCCTTGCAGTACATAGCTAAGTACATGATATACAACTAGGTGCATAAGTGCACGGATTTTGTGAGTGGGGGACTCTGGGTTTACATTACAAGGAAAATAAATGACAGGTGCAAGAATAAGTAAAGATTATGATTAATATACCAGAATTATATTTATTAGCCTATGAAGGATGGCTAGGTTCGTTTCTCAGCCCAAAGGGCATGAAAAGGCAGTCAAAGGGCACGACCCCTCTGGCAGAAGCATCTGGCAATGATGATGGTAAAGGCACTGTGCCAAGGGTGGCAATCATGCGGTCAAGGCCGGATGGTTCTGTTACATTTAATTTAAAATGTGCCCTGCCTTTGTAGACATGAACAGAAAGTCAAAGGACTTACGTTATTAAAAAATCTGGCAATTGCACTCTGCATTGGCGGAGTGGGAAGCAAAATAAAATGAGGAGCCATTTATAAGGCTTTTACAAAAGGATTCATGAATGGGCAAGATTGCCAAAAAAATATTAAATTAAGAGATTGGAAAGAAAAGGAAAATGATCAAAACAACAGAAAGAAATATTACAAAAAGTTAAATCACAAGGGTATAAGGAGAATAAACAGGGGAAGGAACCCGGCATCCTCCTCTGGATAGAGGAGCCAAAGTTCTTCGTAAGATAAAGGTGAGGCACTGTGCCAGAAGGCACTAGTGTGAGGAGAGCTCAACGGCTCTCTTTTGGGGTATACCTGGAGTCTTCATTGCCCATGACCCTTCCTTTGTGGACCTCTTTTATGTTGCTCTTTTGGTTTAGTGGGGTTTGGGGGACCAAGTCCAAGGACGACGTTGAAGTGCCACTTATTCCGGCTTCTTTGACAGCCAAAGTGGGGGCATTCATTACAAGCTCAACTACTAGTCGTCGCAGTTACTTGAGTTCATCGGCCAGTTGAGATATGGCAGAATCCTTACTCATGGTCATGTCTGCAAGGGACTGGGAAAGAGAAGAAAGGTTGTGGTGGGCATAAGAGGCTCGCAGGTCACCATGGCCAGCTCAGGCACAGGTTGCAAGGCCCCACCTTTGGGTGAGCCTCCGCTTTGGTCAGAAGAATCCAGAGGGGACCCAAGTATAGACTGTGGATTGGCTCTTGCACCGGCACTGGTAGCGATGCCAAGCCAGAGGGCGAGAGGTGACCCAGACTAGGATCCCTCGGAGGAAGATCTATGGCATGTTCTGGCACTGGCACTAGGGCAGGCCCAGGTACAGGAATTAAATTGTGAATTTCTTCAATGTCCACGATGGATGGAGCATGGCGCTGTCCAGGACACTCAGATGGCGATGGCAGAGGTTTTGTGTCAAGTTTGGGATCTCCGGAAGGGAGATTCAGGGTGCACTGTGGCATTGGCACTGGGGCAGGGCCTGTCACTGGACTAAGATCTGTTAAAGGTGCGTCACTAGGGATGGACAGCGCTTGGCACTGCTCAGGACCCTCAAGTGGCACAGTGGGTTTATCTCTGTGGTGTGCTCAGACACCAGCGTTAGGGCAGGTCCTGGCATAGGAATTGGATTTGTCGGGCTTGACGGTCAAGACGGTCAGAGCCTGGCAGGGCTCAGGGCATGCAAGTGGCACTGGCAGTGGGTTTAAGGCAGGTCTTTGAGGACTCTTGTTTTTTATTTAGTTTTGGAGGGGTTAGGACCCTTGGATTTTTGTAAATTAGGAGGGGACCAGAAGTCCTGTCCCAGGAGGAGGTCATAGCCTCCAGGAAGGTAAGTAGCTACTGCAAGAGTGCAGATTTTAGATCTTTGAGGTCTTGTGACCCTTAATTTGACGGAGGGGAGAATCATCTTCATCTGATTGATACCCCCCAATGTGAGAAGTTAACGTTTGGCAATGGTGGCCCCACAGGGGACCTTATCTTCCCTTATGAGGGAGATCTGCATGCCAGTGTCATTGAATGCTGTGACCTGGCAGGCAGGGTAGCTACCTCGGCGAGGTGCCACAGATACGGGACCTTCGGCTGGAGGGCCTAAGGTTTTAGGATTTTTAAATGCCAAAGCAATGGCGGGTGATTTTGTTTTACTAGGGGATTTTGCCCATAGGGTGTAGTGCCCCTGAACCTCACAGGCTGTGCAATAATTCTTGCTGTAATCCTTACTTGGCAATGTCCCAGTGGAGGGAGCAGGCCCTTTACTGTTCATCCCATTTGGGGACTTAGAGGGAGTGTCTGGCTGATTCTCAGCCTTTGAGTGGCACTGTTCCATGGAGTGCCCTGATCTTTTACAATAGCTGCACAGGGGCTTCTTTTGAGGATGTCCATTCTTGGGCGGAGGCTGGCCGGATGCAGGAGAAGAGGGCCAAATCTTATGGCCCCAGGAACTTGCTGCAGGATGGTGAGTGTCCCAGTGGTCTGCCAAACGGCAGCACTCATCTAGTGTCGGAGGGTTCTTATCGCAGAGATAGGTAGCGAGGGCTGGGGGCCGTAATGTAGGAAGTCTTTGAGCTGGAAAGCTTCTATTATTTCTTCTGAAGAGGTGGCGCTGTGGGAGTCCAGCCACCGCTCGAGAGCTCGGGACTTATGGCATGCCCAGTCGACCCATGTCTGACCTGCCTCTGTCAGTTGTCCTTCCAAGGTTGTCTCCATCTTTCGGGGCTGAGCTCGTGGGTCTTAATTATGGCCTTTTGGACCTCCGCAAGGCTTCCATGGTCCGTTAATGGGACAGGGCAGAACATGGCAAGACCCTTTCCCTCCAGGTGTTTTGATGGGAGCATAGGGATTTCTGCTGGCTGGGGCTTGAAGTTCCCGAGGACCTCTCCCGCTTGGTCAAGCCGGGCCTCGGGCTCCAGGTCACTCCATTTTGGCATCATGGAACTAGCGGCAGTGATAGAGGACGGGGGAGAAGTGGTTGCAGGGCTATGGCCACCATGGGTAGCTATGTCGAGCTCATGGGCTCAATCCTTCTCCTCCTTAGCTATTCTTTCATGCCTATCTCGCTCTTCCTTAGCTGGTCTTTCTTGCCTGTCTCTCTCTTCCTTCTGCCTTTCTTTTTCCTGCTTGGCCTTGACCCAATCTTGCAAGTCTCAGTTCTTGAGCCCCATGGTTTTTCCGTTGGTGACAAGGGTTTTGAGTTCATCGGCGTAAGGAGCCATATTTCCGGGGGCATTGAGGGTAGTTTTTATTAAAGGGACCAGGCTATATTTTCCTGACAAAGCGTAATTAGCAGGTTTGAAGGACTATGTTTATCTAAGTTGTTCGGAGAATGTGCTCTTAAATGAACGTATCTAGTAGCTCAAAGAGCATGAGGGGTTCCTAGGAGAACATACTTTACAGATTGTTCGAAGAACGGCTCTTAAATGAATGTGACTATTAGTTTGAAGAAGAGGATGGGTTCTTAGGTGAACGTAATTTACAGAATGTTTGAAGACTGGCTCTTAAATGAACGTAACTAGTAGCTCAAAGAGCGGGATATGTTCTTAGGTGAATGTAATTTACAGATTGTTTGAAGAATGACTCTTAAATGAACGAAACTAGTAGCTCGAAGAGCGGGATGGGTTCTTAGGTGGACGTAATTTACAGATGGTTCGAAGAACGGCTCTTAAATGAGCGTAACTAATAGCTCGAAGAGCAGGATGGGTTCTTAGGTGAACGAAATTTACGGATTGTTCGAAGAACGGCTCTTAAATGAACTTAACTAGTAGCTTGAAGACCGGGTTGGGTTCTTAGGTGAACGTAATTTACAAATTGTTCGAAGTGCGGTCCTTAAAGGAACGTAAGTAGTAGCTTGAAGAGCAGGATGGGTTCTTAGGTGAACGTAATTAATAGGGTGTTCAATGAACATGCTCTTAATTGAATGTATCTAGTAGCTCGAAGAGCGTGAGGGGTTCTTAGGTGAATGTAATTTACAGATTGTTCGTAAAATGGGCTCTTAAATGAATGTAACTAGTCAGACTGATGAGCGTAATGGGTTCTTAGGTGAATGAATCTAGATTGCGCATAGAATGTAAGGTTATCAAAGGCACAAATTTAAGGAATTCTTAGAAGGTAAGGTCCTTAAGTGGACGAATAAATGGGTTCTTAGAACGTAAGGTTCGTAAGTGAACGACCCTGGGGAGTTCTTGAATGTAAGGTTCTTAATTGAACGAATTTAAGGGGTTCTTAGAACTTAAAGGTTCGTGAGTGGACGATTCTAGGGAGTTCTTGAACGCAAGATCTAAAGATTGATTGACGTCACTGACCGCGACCTTTAAATTATAATCTGCACGCCAGCCGACCTTGTAGTCTTTAGATCTTGCTTGAACGTAAGGTTCTTAAGTGAACGAATTTAAGGGGTTCTTAGGACATAAACGTGAGTGAACGATTTTAGGATGTTCTTGAATGTAAGGTTCTCAAAGGAATGAATATATAGAGTGTCCATAGAACGTGGGGGTTCGTAAGTGTACGATTTTATGCTGTTCTTAGAACGAAAAGTTAGTAAGTGAACGAATATATTATGCTGAGAAACACCTAAGGTTGGCGCAGATGAGCGTAATACTTTGAAACAGGAGTTTCAGGGAACACACGTCCTTAACCTGGCATAAATAACTGAACATTTCGCATTACAGAGTAACCCAAATACAATAATATGACACTGTTACGAGACAACGCTGAGACAAGGTGATTATTAGGTTAACGTAAATTTTTCCCTTTATTTTTGGCTTTTAAGTAAATTTAGATCAGCCTTGTCTCTTTTCAGTTTTAAGTATTATTCTTAAGGAATACCAAAGCTTTGTAAAAGTTAAGGGTTAAGTGATTTTCAATATTTGTTTACAGTTTTTGACGCCTCCTCCTCACTTGTTTACGTTTATTAACTATCGTGTTAACAATTGTTTTGTTATTTTATTTTTCGAGTGCCGTTGGACGCTGGTGATCGACGTTTGGCCTGAATGTCGAGGCCCGATCAGTGCGGGTTTAACTTGTCCCTGGATTAACTCAGCTGGCGCCTTTCGCATATTTTCTTGAATTTAAAATTATTTTGGATTTACGTCTTCCTTCGTGGGTGCTCTCCTGTCACCTGCGACGTGAGCTTCTTACTCTACGTGGCTCGCAGGTACTTCGGTCACTTGCGACGTCTTACCTGTTGTTACCCTGGTGAGAAGGATTTTCCCAGGGTGTTGATCGCGTCGCTGTTCTCCGCCATCAACGGGAGTTGAGTCGTGACTTGGGCTCTTTTGCCAGGACGCCTTTAAAGCTGCTGTTGGGAGCAAGTTTGCTCGTGAGGAAGCCTGTAAGGTGGCCATACCCAGGTAGGAGTGATAGTCTCTGTTTTGTTGGGCAGGACCGCCTTAGACACTGATAGTTGACATGGTGTGTGTGACCTCTCTTGGCAGCAGAGGTAGCAGTTAGATCACGGCCTTCAATATTGCTTCGTTTGGTTTCTCTAAATGTGAGATTGTTAAATTATTATTATATGTTGTCATTTAATTATATTGTCTTGTAAAGGTTTGTACATTGAAATTTAGTTTTGTGTTGATAGGGAGGAGGTTAAGTGTTTTCTTGCTATTTATTCTCTGCCTTCCTTCACTTACTTTTATTAGCTTTAGGTAACCGTGTGCCGGTCTCGCCAGCAAAAGTGTTGGATCCAACTGTTTATTTGTTAGTTTTTCTTTACTGTGATAGGGCTTATTTTTATTAGCTATAGGTAATCCTATGGGATTTGTATAGGACTGGTATTTGTCCTTTTTGATTGTTATTAAGGTTTTGGAAGTATCCCACAAGGTTGGTTTAAATTTTGTATTGATTAAGTATCAAATATTGTTAAGTTTTTTGGGTGTTTGTTTTCGCTAACCTTTAGCACTGAGTCACATTTATTACTGATAACAACTCAAATATAATTTAAGAACTGGCATAACAACCTCGAGGGTTGTAACAGTGATTAAAACTCCCTAACACCAGTACAACATGTTTAAGTGTATCATGCAGGTACTTTTCCTAAGGTCACGTACTCAATGAATTTACTCTACTTATGAATTTTGCCTGATGGGCACATGACTAGATACATTCATTGATGCTACTACTCGAGTCTCGTGAGCCTTTGGTTTGACTGGGAAAGCAGACATCTGGCAATCACGTGATGTCTGTGGTGAGTGAAATCTTGCGTGGAGCATTCTGAAAAAAAGACAATTACTATTGGAAAGGGTTTTCCGGCTTGGAGATGCGAGATTTATGAATGGGGAAAAATCTCTTGGTTACTTGTAGTAAATGACAGTCAAAAGGCAATGATTTCGAGGTAGGGCATGGCCCACATGGTCGCAAATGAGATGATTTGTCGTGGACACAACAAAATAATGTTAAAAATTTGTACACGAGATTTTTAATAAAACCTAGCGCTTTTACTATGACAAGCGAGAGATAGAGATATACTCCAGTGAAGTGAAAATTGCTGGAGGGGCTATAGTTCATGGCCCGAATTTACTGTGTAGCCTGGCTAATTATTGGACGACAAATTGTCCAGATCACACAGAGGAAACAAGTGCGCTATTTCCTTTCTTTATCACTTATATTCGCACTTCACTGCCTAACTGCTCCTAGCAGCCAGGACATGCAGACTACCATGCATTAGCCACAAAGTTTGTGTTTTAGAAAATACCCTCTCTTCACCATATAAAATCTTGTTAGCATGCACGTGGTCTATTGTTTCCTAATACTGTTCACAGTCATGGTTTTATGCACACCTAAAATAAGCTAAAAACAATAACACTGTACTTACGCTGTGGAAACTTGTTTGCCTGTGCTTATTTAGGATCTACATTACCAGATTCATTTGTAGTCTCACATTCAGCTTTAGCGAAGCTACTGGCTGGGAGCTGCGAATTGCAGGGAGGTTCTTGCAATGGGCAGACTGCGAATTCTGAGTATCAGGTCGCCACTATTAAGTTTAATCTGACCTACGTACTGTATTCCTTGCTCAGGAATCCAATCCTGGGGTCTAGCTGGAGAACAAGGGACTTGCAATGAAAAATTGTAACTGACTGCAATTGCTAGGTCAGATAGAAACTTATATAGAAAACAGTTGGGCTGTAGGCCATACTTCAACAAGGAACTGTTGGAGATAAACAGGTTTAATTTAAATGGAATATATTCACAAGTAAACACGTCAAGCAGAAGAATGGGGAATGATAGGCAAGTAAAACAAAGTCCTGCCACGTGGTCCAATATTACAGTAATTGTTCAAACATTGAAGAATCTATGGGTAATCCTCTTGAAAGGGACACTGAAGAATTGATTGCAGTGGCAAGGCCATGGCAAGGAGCACAAGACAAGCAGTTGTTTCCACGGCTAGCAACACCCTCTGCAATTTGAGAATGCAAGTGGTTACATAAGGAAAATTATAACAATTTCAGGTGAATCAAAGGTTGTTCATGTGGTGCCAAGATAACTCAATTCTAGTGCGAGATGCTTACATTAAAAAATTCACACTGAACTAACTAAACCAGGACTTTGTGAGAACTCACACTTCAGAAAAAAAAATGAAATCCAGTGAAAGGTTAAAGATGCGTGACTGTTGAAAGAACCTCAAATCAGGACGTTTCCTTAAAACGGAGCGATGGAGAGCCTCGTCGAATTTCGCCAGGAATGGAGGATTGAGTTTAATAGCTCACACTTGAAAGTTACTGGGGGTGGCCGCAAGGTGGCCACGAGGGGTAGCTCAAACGGAGCAAGCAAGGGACAGGTGCTTGAAATCTGGAGCCAGGAGGGTTTCTGAGGGCGAGGCTGCTTACTGTCCCCTTTTTATGACCTCGGCAGCTTA
The DNA here is from genome assembly GCF_040412425.1 of Macrobrachium rosenbergii. Classification (NCBI taxonomy): domain Eukaryota; kingdom Metazoa; phylum Arthropoda; class Malacostraca; order Decapoda; family Palaemonidae; genus Macrobrachium; species Macrobrachium rosenbergii. Next base: position 69,702,800 of record NC_089791.1, read on the forward strand.
TTTTTCCCCTCCTCTCGGGGCTCAAGATGGCAGTTCAGTCATGTGTCATGAACTCTGTATTCTGTGACCTCTGACAACCACATGTTCATTGGTTTCTATGGGGGACTCAACTTTTCTGGCAGACTTCATTCCACAGCTGGTTTGTCCATGAGGCAGGATTTTCATCTCCATTCACCTTTATCTGAAAGTCACTAGGTCTAGGAAAGATTAAGAGATTTACCAAAGGGGAAGTATGGAGAGAATTTACAAGGGGCTGAGTTTCTCACACCCTTCCTCAGTTAGTTATCATCATGAACAATCCTACTTTTACGTTGTAAGGCAATTTGGAGGTTGAGTTGGCGTACTAGGTGGTTTCCAACATTACAGTATATATATATATATATATATATATATATGAAAAGCTCATAGGTCACAGATATTTTATGAATTACAATACACAGATTTTTTATCAGTAAGTGTTGCTAAATGCACTGTGAAGAGCCTTGGGAGAATGCTTAGCTGGTGTCTGGCGCACATCCTGATGAGGAAATCTGCATGCATGTCAAATGCATCAGATATTCTTGAAACGTGAGAACATCCCTGCCTGGTGACAATACTCTGTGAGTTTGTTCGCCGGAAATGTCCGGGTTCCAGATAATTTGTTCATATGTGTGTTTTTTTGGGGTGGAGCCCCAGGGTGTGAAGGTATTAGTTATCAAACAAATTGTCATTCGAAGATCAACACTGAATACTGATAGCAGACTTCGGTGAAGGCTCTAGTGGTTCGAGACCTGTTGATTAAGACTGAACATTACTGTTTGGAGGTAGGAAACATTTTAGATTTCCCAAACTGTAGATTGTTCTTTTCATTTAACATATATCTCACTTGTGTCAGGCATTTTTTACATAGTGTGTACTTTAAAGGTAACATAGGAGGAATTCCCATTTCTTTATTTTTATACATTTGTTTAACAAGGGTTTTATTTGACTTCTTCAGATGTTTCGCTGAGGAAGAGGTTAAGATGTACTCTTTGAGGAATATACTGGACTTTGAATTATTTTGACCTATTGTGGGGAAATTATTTAAAGAGAATAATTAGTTGAATATGGTGGACTTCCGTATTTGACCATTTGGTGAACATTAGTATTCTATTTTATTTCATATCTTGTTTCTTGCAATCCAGTTATGTTAGATTATTGTCAAATAAATTATTTTGGCTAATGCTTGTTTCACTGTAGACCTGAGAGAGATAGAGAGAGAATGTGTGTGTATGTACAAATGTACGAAGCCAGTAGCCACTTTGATGTGGTCACTATTGAGCTGCCAAAGATGGGGCTTCTTGACTTTTAGCAAAGCTAAGCAATGGGATTAACTCTTTGTAGGGTAACATACATATCTATCTATCTATCTATCTGGATCTATAAATATATATATATATATATATATATATATATATATATATATATATTTATATATATATATATGAAAAACCATTTCAAATAATCATGTCACTATATTTTGGTTTTAGCTAAGCATTTTTCCAAAATATTCTGCGGCAAAGGTAAATGGAAACAGTGCCTACGTTCAGTGAGTCAGTGGTGACCCCAGGCGTGTCACAGTCTGGAACCATGGAGACAAATGGCATCGTGCGTTATGATGCTCTGGCTCATGTCATTGGAAGTTGTCAAGTTCCGGTAGAGCATTTGTTCGTTTGCGAGTTCACTTTTGTGGACGTGTCTCAAAAAGTGTGAATTATCCCATTTGAGTACAGGTTAGACATTTCGGGATGAGATTCCCTTGTGATCAGATCTGCTTTCCTGGAAGACTTTGTGTACTGCCTGTGAGGCATGCTGAGACTTTGTTTCCAAAAAAATCTGAGTGGGTTTTAATAACTTTGTTAACATGTACTGATTCTTTACACTGATTACCATGCTTTGAATATCTTTTTCCCCCATTTATTTTTATCTGATGTCTGATTTTTATTGATTTTTCTGAATTTTGATTTTGCCATGTTTAATTATGTGTACAGTATTTCTTTTGGGGCTGGTAATGTGGGAGACATCCCACATTTATTTTTCTCTGTGCCTATTTTTAAAAGTTTTGTTTTTCCTTTGTTTCCTCAGATGTATTGAATTAGAGGTCAAATAAATGGAGGGGAATGTGACTTATCATGACTTCGGTCATATTTGACTTATTTTGACTCGTATGTTGTAGAGACTCAATCAGTGGAAATTGTTAGCGCAATGTTATTCTTACTTGGTTATGTATTTTTTTGGGGGGTTAATAATTCTAGGATGTAGATATTCCCATTTCATTTCTATTTGATTCCAAACTATTTGCTATGTTAGACTACTGAATAAACTATATTTTTGTAGACATGTTTTCCTGAAATTCCTTAGTTCAGTTAGTGACTTGGATAACGAAGGAGAGAGAGAGAGAGAGAGAGAGAGAGAGAGAGAGAGAGAGAGAGAGAGAGAGAGAGAGGAGTTGAGTGAGTGAGCAGGCTGGCCAACACTACCATGATTACTTTTGAGATATAAGTTAATTACATCATTGACCTTATAACAGAGGTTATGACCTTATTGGACCTTGTATAATAGTGGTGGCAGCTTGACCTTATGACCTTTGACAGCTTCTGAAGGGACTGGTAACAGGGATATTAGGCTGCAATAGAGTGTAAAGCCATGTTGTACAGTCTCTGCTGATCATGTTTGTAAAGTCCCCGCTAAGCAAGTTTTCTTTGATGACGGCCCATTTTCTTTGTACCTACAATTCGTCACGCTGGACGGGCCATGTCACGTAAAATTCAATTGTTTAAACTGTATATGCAATTCTTTTATCTGTTCATCAACTTAACGGCGGGACCCATTTCCACCATCTTTCGCAGGCGTCAAGATTATACTCAACTTTAATTCTGTCTATTGTTTACATTGTATATTGTACTCGTTTGCTGTATTTATTTGTTAATTGTTATCGACCTCAGGTCACTCTTGCTTCCATTGTCTCGACGCCAGTCGGCCGCTATATAAACCGCCTGGACCTTGAATAAATCAGCAGTAACTTTTACCTGCTCATTTCTTTCGCACCTCTTATAGTGGTGACCCTGGAGAGGTTCCTGGAGCCCTTAGCAGACCCATACGGCGACTCAGTCCTGGCTTCAGCAGCTTACCCTCGCCCTTAGCAGACTAATCACGGGGCCAAAACCAGTGTTTGGGCGTTCTGAAATCTTATCAGGCAAAATCACCAGCGTCATTAGCAGACTCATCATGGCGCCCTCCTAAGTCCTTGTGGATGCAAGTACCCTACCCATATAAGAGGGCAAAGAGGCCAGTTCCATGGACTCATGGACATCCCCTCCTCGTTCAACCTAACCGCTGACCTCGTCTGATTCGGAGGTCTACAACCCTCCCATATTACCCAGGTCTCCCCCGAACTCCAAGGCACATCACGCTCCTCCACACCCCTGCCCGAGCCCCCGCACTCCCCCAGCCCAGCGGGCCAATCCAGGGCCAGAAAGCATTTCCGGGTCAGGGGAATCTCCGCATGGCTCCGGGTCGAGAGCCAGTTCAGGATTGCAAAGATCTTAACAATGAGGTGCTGCAGACGGATATAGTACTCAACACCCTACCAGAGGAGATCTACAGTAAGCTTCATCCCGGGGCGTCTGACCATGCCCTTACCTACCACCTCCTGAAGAAAACCCTCCTCCAGACATGCCACGCTGCAGGCCTTGCCGAGCGGCCGCCCTCACGGCAACGACTTGCCATCAACCCCGGCAGGATCAGAGCGTCATGGAGTCATGGAGTTGCCTGCGGTGCTGTTCTGAAACCTCCTCACCATCCCAGACACTAACGGAAGTTCAATCCCGAAGCGTGAGATAAGCCTTCGACGGAGATCCTCCTCCGCAGTTCCTCCTGAGGTCGGCACAAAGTTCCTGGAGCCCTACGCGATGCCCTTCAAGATCTGATCATCTCAGCACAGCACTGGTTGGACTCCATAAAGCAACAAAGCGGGTCTTCCAGTGCCCTCTCAGCCCAGTCAGCGCCTGTCCAGCAGGAGGAGGGCAAGAGGAAGAGGTCAACGCCCTCTCCAGAGGCGCCCAGCGCCCCCAACAGGTGGAATTACCAGGACCTTGCCACTACCACAGGTGGTTCGGCAAAGACGCCCAGAACTGCCATGCCGCCCTGCCATTCATCCCGTTCAAAAAATTGAGAGAGGACCCTCGCAGCAGGACAGTCTGCTCTGTGACAGCAGAAGAACCAGCCCCGCCCAGAACCAGCCTCACGCTTCTACGCCCGTGACACTGTCTCATCCGGCAGGATGATGCCCCTGGTCGACACGGGGGCTGCTTAGAAAATCTTCCCAGCATCTGAGAGGACCGCAGCCTGGGCCGGACCTGCCTGCCTGCCCTGACCAGTCAATGGGTCCCCATCCTCTCCTACGAACCAGGCCCCTGTCAATCTCCATCCTTGGCTGGAGGTACTCCTGGGACCCACATCCACATCGACGTCGTCGGGGACCCCGCTCTTGGGATGCGGATTTCCTGGCGCACTTTGGGCTGGCAGTCGACGTCTGTCGGAAACGCCCAGATACAGACTCCTGCTAGTCCCTCCGTTGGCAACGGGACCCAAGGCGCCCACCATCTGCTCTGCCGCCCCCAGCAGTACATGCTGCTGCTGACGGAGTTTCCTCTGACGTGTTCAGGCCCGAGCTCAACTGTCCGGGCCCAGCCCAAACATGGCATATATCACCACATAAAAACAAAGGGCCCCCGCACATTCCACAGTTCCTTAAGGCATCCCCTTGACGCCTTCAGGAGGCCAAGGACGATTCACCGAAATGGAACGGATGGGAATCTGCAAGAGGACCAAGCCCATGGGCCCCCATCCACATGCTGCAGAAACCAGACGGTTCCTGGAGACCTGCAGCAATACAGGTGACCCAACCTGGCAACGAACCGTGGCCATTATCCCCTGCAGAACTCATGCAGGACCTCACAACCTCCTTCCACGGGCCAAAATATTTACTAAGTTGGATCTCTTAAAATCCTATTTTCAGGTACCGGTCGCGCCAGAGGATATACTAAAGACTACCATCATCACCCTTCCGGGTCCTGGGTGTTCGCCTTCTCTACATTCGGCCTGAGGAACGCTGGAACGACTTTTCCAGCGGCTCATGGACAGCATCCTGGGGGACCTAAAGTTCTCGTCCTGCTTCGCCCAGATGATATCCCCTCATATTTTCCAGGTCCCAGGAAGGAGCACCAGAAACACATCCGGCAGTCCTGCAGCGCCTGCAGGAGAACAGCCTCAGTTATCCGTTTTGACAAATGCACCTTCAGCGTCCCACAGAAGGCCGACTTAATGGGCCACGAGGTATCCCAGATGGCGTCCGTCCGCTCACATCAAAAGTCGCAGGATAGGTTCCCATCCCCACCTCCGTCAAGGCTCCAAGAATTTTTCTTTGGTGAACTTCCCAGGAGGTTCATCCCCAGGATTAGTCACACCTAAAACGGCCTCTTTTAATCGGAGGCTTTAAAGGCTGACCAAAATCACTTGTTGTGGGGACCCAGCCATTCAGCAGGCCTCAAGACTGATGAAGGCCGCTGTATGTTTCGTATTGCAACTGCCTTGGCCCACCAGGATCCCAGCGTTTATTCCAGCTGACAACGGATGCCAGCAACGTCACCTGTGGTGCTGTCCTGAACAGGTCATCAACGGCGCCCCAGCCCATCGCCTGGATCAGCAAGAAGTTCAATCAGCAGAACCTTTACCTGCTCAGCACCTTTGACAGGGAACTCTTTGAGGAATATACTGGAGTCCGCACTTATTTTCCTCCTGGAGGGCACGCCTTTAAAGAGAATAATTAGTTGATATGACCACCAACTATGGTCCACCATTTGGTGAACAGGGGATTCTATTTTATCCTCCATCTTGTTTCTTGCAATCTCAGCCATTGCCGATTCACCTGTCCAATAAATTATTTCCCCGCAGGAAAAACCCTGTTTCGGACGCCTGAGAGAGCCGAGCTGAATGTGGTGCAGCTGGGAATCAAATGTCCTGAAGACCTAGCCAGGAGCAGGCCACTATTGAGCTGCCAAAGATGGCCTTCTTGACCTTTATCACGTCCTAAGTGGATGGGATGCCCTCTTTGTAGGGCCCAAATCTCCTCTATCTATCTATCTGTCTATCTACTATGCCAGCCTCCCGCTATATATAGGTATATACATCATCCATGGCCTTTCACACCCTCTGGCAGAACGACGGCTAAGCATTTTTTTAGATATTCTGGCACAAAGTGCAAATGGAAACAGTGCCTAGGTATTCAGTGAGTCAGTGCCTGATTGAAACCAGTCATCAGGTCTGGCTTCCCAAATCTGGGGTAAATGTGAGTCATGCAGCCAAGTGATGCTTTCAGCCATGTCATTGGACGTTGTCAAGTTCCTTCCATTTGTTCATTTGGCGGGTCCAGATTTGTGGACGGTGTCTCAAACAAGTGTGGCCCGAACGCCAATTGAGAAGCCACCGCCAGACATTTGCCGGGCCCTATTCCCAGTTGTGATCAGATCTGCTTTCCTGGAAGACTTTGTGTACTGCCTGCTGGGGACATGCTGAGACTTTGTTTCCAAAAAATCTGAACGGGTTTTAATAACTTTGTTAACATGTCCCTGATTCTTTACACTGATTACCATGCTTTGAATATCTTTTTCCCCCATTTATTTTTATCTGATGTCTGATTTTTATTGATTTTTTTCGAATTTTGATTTTGCCATGTTTAATTATGTGTACAGTATTTCTTTTGAGAAAATGTGGGAGACATACCACATTTATTTTCCTCTGTGCCTATTTTAAACTTTGTTTTCCTTTGTTTCCTCAGATGTATTGGTCCAGAGGCTCAAATAAATCGTCGGCAAGTGTGACTTATCATGACTTCAGTCAGGACATATTTTGACTGATGTTGTAGGTCAATCAGCCACCTTCATTAGTTCCGCCCGGTTATCCTTACTTGGTTATGTATTTTTTTGGGGTTAATAATTCTAGGATGTAGATATTCCCATTTCATTTCTACTTGATTCCAAACTATTTGCTATGTTAGGGGCTACTGAATAAACTATATTTTTGTAGACATGTTTTCCTGAGGCATTCCTTAGTTCAGTTAGTGACTTGGATAACGATTGAGTGTCAATCGACCAGAGTCAAGCTCGCCCTCCTGGAGGAGTCAGCACACCGACCCTCCGCCAGGCTGGCAGCCACCATGATTACTTTTGGCCCTGATATAAGTTAAACGCATTGCCGCCCGGAAAAGGCCACCCAAACCTTATTCAGACCTTGTACAATAGTGGTGGCTCCATTGTCCTCACGACCTTATGACCTTTCAACGCAGCTTCAGATACGGACTGATTAATCAGGGATATTAGGCTGCAATAGAGTGTTTTTAAAGTCATGTTGTACAGTGTCTGCTGATCATGTTGTTTGTAAAGTCCCCGCTAAGCAAGTTTTCTTTGATGACGGCCCATATTCTTTGTACCTACGATTCATCACGCTGGACTGGCCAGGTCACGTAAAACTCATTTGTTTAAACTGTGCATGCAATTCTTTATCTGTTCATCAACTGTGTAACGTGTATTTCTTCTTTCGCAGGCGTCAAGATTATACTCAACTTTAATTCTGTCTATTGTTACATTGTATATTGTACTCGTTTGCTGTATTTATTTGTTAATTGTTATCGACCTCAGGTCACTCTTGCTTCCATTGTCTTCCGCGGCCCGACGCCAGTCGGCCGCTATATAAACTGCCTGGACCTTGAATAAATCAGCAGTAACTTTTACCTGCTCATTTCTTTTGCACCTCTTATAGTGGTGACCCCCTGGAGAGGTTCCCAGAAGCCATTAGGTAGCACCCATTTCGGCGACTCAGTCTTGGCTTGAATAATCCCTCTCGCCATTTCGGACTAATCACGTGCTGAACCAGCGTTTGGGCGTGCTGACTCTCGTCGGCAAAATCACCAGCGTCATTAGCAGACTCACATGTCGCGCTCCTAAGTGCGTTTGGATGCAAGTACCCTACTCCATATAAGAGGGCAAAGAGCGAGTATGGACGCGGACATCCCCTCCCTTGTTCAATTAACCGCTGACCTCGTGGATTCGGAGGTCTACCTCCCTCCCATATCACCCGCCCCTCCCCGTTTCCAAGGCTCTCACGCTCCTCCACACCCCTGCCCGCGCCCGCACTCCCCAGCCCAGCGGGCCAATCCAGGTGCCGCCCTGTCCATAAAGCTGCCGCCATTTCACGCAGGGAATCCGTCGGCATGGCTCTACGGGGTCGAGAGCCAGTTCAGGATTGCGGATCTTAACAACGAGTGCTGCAGGCGGATATAGTACTCAACGCCCTGCCAGAGGGCTGATCTGAGTGCGCTCGTCCCGTGGGCGTCTGAAGCATGCCCCCTTACCTACCACCTCCTGAAGAAAACCCTCCTCCAGACATGCACCCTGCGGTTGCCGTAGCGGGCGCCCGGCGCCATCGACCTCGCCATCAACCCGCGGCAGGATCAAAAGTTTCATGAAGTCATGGGGCATGATCTGAAACCTCCTCACCATCCCAGACACTGACGGAAGTAAAAAGAAGCGTGAGATAAGCCTGTCGCGGGAGATCCTCCTCCGTCAGTTCCTCCTGGAGGTCCGCACACAAATCCCGGAGCCCTACGCGATACCCCTCGAAGATCTGATCATCTCAGCACAGCACTTGATGGACTCCATAAATCCTAACAAAGCGGGTACCAGCTCCCACACTCCCAGTCAGCGCCATCCAGCAGGAGGAGGAAGCAGAGGAAAGGTCAACGCTGTCACCAGGGGCGCCCAGCGCCCCCCAACAGGTGGAATTCCTGGGTCTTTGCCACTACCACAGGTGGTTCGGCAAAGACGCCCAGAACTGCCTGCCGCCCTGTTCATTCACCCGTTCAAAAAAAGCGGGGATAGCTCAGTGACCAGCAGGACAGGCCGCCATGGCAGCAGAAGAACCCAGGGGCCCAGAACCAATAGGCTTCACATCCGCGACACTGTCTCTGGCAGGATGATGCTGGTCGACACGGGGCTGTTAGATCAATCTTCCCAGCATCTAGAGAGGACATTAAGCGGAACGGACCTGGCTGCCTCCTGACCGCTGTCAATGGGTCCCCATCCTCTTCTACGGAACCAGGCCCCTGTCAATCTCCATCCTTGGCTGGAGGTACTCCTGGGACTTCCACTCGTCGCGGAACGTTAGGACCCGCTCCTGGGTGCGGATTTCTTGGCGCACTTTGGGCTGGCAGTCGGCGTCCGGTCGGAAGCGCCTCCTTGATACAGACTCCTGCTAGTCCCTCCCGTTGGCAACGGGACCCAGGCGCCCACCATCTGCTCTGCCGCCCCACCAGTACATGCTGCTGCTGACGGAGTTCCCTGGCGTGTTCAGGCCCGAGCTCGCCAAAAGTCCAGGGCCCCAGCCAAACATGGCATATATCACCACATAAAAACAAAGGGCCCCCCGGCACATGCGAAGTTCCGGAGGCTTCCCCCCTTGACGCCTTCAGGAGGCCAAGGACGCATTCACCGAAATGGAACGGATGGGAATCTGCAAGAAGGCCTCAAGCCCATGGGCCTCCCCCCTCCACATGCTGCAGAAACCAGACGGTTCCTGGAGACCCTGCAGCAACTACAGGTGACCCAACCTGGCAACGGAACCTGACCATTATCCCCTGCCGAACATGCAGGACCTCACAGCCTCCTTCCACGGGGCCAAAATATTTACTAAGTTGGATCTCTTAAAATCTATTTTTCAGGTACCTGTCGCGCAGAGGATATACCAAAGACTACCATCATCACGCCTTTCGGGTCCTATGTGTTTGACGCCTTCTCTACATTTGGCCTGAGGAACGCTGGGGCGACTTTCAGCTCATGGACAGCATCCTGGGGGACCTAAAGTTCTGCGTCTGCTTTACATAGATGATATCCTTATATTTTCCAGGTCCCACAAGGAGCACCAGAAACACATCCGGGCAGTCCTGCAAAGCGCCTGCAGGAGAACGGCCTTCATTAAATGCGTTTTCTTCTCAAATGCACCTTCGACACAGAAAGCCGACTTCCTGGGCCACGAGGTATCCCCAGATGGCGTCCATCCGCTCACATCCAAAGTCGCAGCCGTCACCAGGTTCCCCGTCCCCACCTCCGTCAAAGGCCGTCCAAAAATTTCTCGGGATGGTGAACTACTACAGGAGGTTCATCCCGGGATCGACACACCACGGCCTCTTTGACGGAGGCCCTGAAAGGCTGACCAAAATCCTTGTTGTGGGGACCCAGCCAACAGCAGGCCTTCTCCCTGACGAAGGCCGCCCTCGCCGAGCAACCGCCTTCCCACCAGAATCCCAGCGCCCCCTCCAGCTGACAACGGATGCCAGCAACGTCACCTGTGGTGCTGTCCTGGAACAGGTCATCAACCCTTGGCGCCCCCAGCCCATCGCCTTCTTCAGCAAGAAGTTCAACCCCCAGAGGCCCGCTACAGCACCTTCGACAGGGAACTCTGCGCGGTGTACCGTGAAGTCCGGCACTTCAAGTTCCTCCTGGAGGACACGCCTTTCATAATCTTTCACGGACCACCAACTGCTGGTCACGCCTTCACCAAGCAGGGGATCTCGTGGTCCTCAGGCAACAACGGCATCTCTTGGCCATTGCGAGTTCACCTGCTCCATCAGTACCTCCCGGCAGGAAAAACCCTGTGGCGGACGCCCTCTCCAGAGTCGAGCTGAATGCGGTGCAGCTGGTTTCAACTTAGAACCTCGCCAGGAAGCAGGCCGCCCGACCAGAGACCCCAGCCTACCGCACCGCCATCATGTCCCTAAAGTGGAGGGACGTTGCCCCTCCCCCCGGGGCCCAAATCTCCTCTGCGATGTCAGTACCAGTCAGCACCGCCCCCAAGTGCCAGCCTCCCAATTATTATGCCAGGTATTCGACATCATTTGGCCTGTCACCCCCTCCAGCAGGACGACGGCCAAGCTGCTGTCAGAAAGTTTGTCTGGCAGGGAGTGCAGAGGGCTTTAATGAGGACCTGGGCGAGACAGTGCCTGCATTGCCAAACCAGCAAGGTGGGGCGGCACACAAATCTGGGGTAGGTGAGTTCCCCAGCCAGGCGGCGTTTCAGCCATGTGCACATCGGCGTTGTCAGGGCCTTCCCCGTCAGGCGGGTCCAGATATCTCCTGAAGGTGGTAGACTGCTCAACAAGGTGGCCCGAGCAAACGCCAATGCAAAAGCCACCGCCAGTGCCTGTGCCGAGCCCTACTCTCCAGTTGGATCAGCCACTTTGGCGTCCTGACCACATCGACCGACTGCTGGGGACAGCTCATCACACCACCACGGCCTACAACCCAGCCGCCAGCGGCTTGGTCAAAAAAGTTTCCACAGGTCCCTGAAGGCGTCCCTTTGGCCAGCTGTACCGCCGAGGACTGGAAGTACCAGCTGCCGTGGGTCCTCCTCAGAACAATTGAGAACCACCCCCAGGGCCAACGGCACCCCGTCCAAGCTGAGAAAACCTACCTTAGCCCCTTGTGGTCCCGGGCGAACTTCAGTGACAGAGGATCGCCACAACCCATCGGTCCAGAAGGCTTGGTTAAAAAATGTAATCGGCAAATTCGCCCCTACAAGGCGACATATACTGACAGGTCGGCCACCTTCACGCCGCCCGGGCTGGCCTCCACTACCCACGTCTTCGTCAGATGCCATCCTCCGCCACTGATCCAGGCCCTACAAAGGGCCCTTCCGGCGTGCTGGAGTGTAACAGAAAATTCCTGCTCACACTCCACGGGAGGAACGATTGGGTGTCAATCGACCAGGTCAAGCTCGCCCTCCTGGAGGAGGACACAACCGTCAGCACTGCACCCTCCTGCCGAGCGCAGCCACCGCCCTTTTGACCTGGGCCCTGCAGAGAAGCGGAAATCACGGCCGCCCGGAAAAGGCCACCCAAACCCACATTCAGCCACCCTCAAACACACAGGACGTCCCTCCATTGTCCTCCACGCCTTGGCACCCTTCAACGCCCCAGCAGATACGCCGATTAATCACATGTTACTTCGTCTTGGGGAGGGGGAGTATTTGTAAAGTCATGTTGTACAGTGTCTACTGATCATGTTGTTTGCCAAAGTCCCGCTAAGCAAGTTTTCTTTGATGGCCCATATTCTTTGTACCTACGATTCATCACGCTGGACTGGCCAGGTCACGTAAAACTCATTTGTTTAAACTGTGTATCAATTCTTTATCTGTTCATCAACTGTGCTAACGTGTATTTCTTCTTCGGTGGCGTCAAGATTATACTCAACTTTAATTCTGTCTATTGTTTACATTGTATATTGTACTTTCGTTAAATGTATTTATTTATTAATTGTTATCGACCTCAGGTCACTCTTGCTTCCATTGTCTTCCATTTTTATGGCCAGTCTGCCGCTATAAACTGCCTAGACCTTGAATAAATCAGCAGTAACTTTTACCTGCTCGTTTCTTTTGCACCTCTTATAAGGGCGTGTTCCAGTAATCTTTGAGGAGTGCTGTTGGTAGCACTAGTGACGACCTAGGCTTTTTTCGCTCGGCTAAGAGAGTCGGATGATTCACAGTCAGTTGGTAATGGCTGTGCCAGTATGTGTGTGTGTTTGTGGATCGTGAGAGCAACAGAGTATATTTCTATTTCAGATTGTGGAATTGTTTCCAGGTATTTTTGCAGCACAGAGGGCTTTCAAGATGAAGGGGGATATTTTTACATGAGTGTTCTTTTTATGTTGGCTGTAGTGAGGGCTTAGTAGGGAATAAGCCAGTTCAAGGGTGAGCGAGTGTTTTTTTTTCTGTTTGTGTAAGCAGTGAGCCCGTGTTCTGCTACACTTGTGGTATCTGTGAAGTACTCGTGACGTAGTTAGTTGGGCGGAGTATCTCTGCTTCCTTCCCATTCTCTTTGAAGCCCGTTTTCTATGTATGTGTTGGTTGACCGAGGTAGTTAGATCGGGCATGACTTGTGTGTTTTTTGCTATCAGCAGTTCGCATCGGCGATTAGGAACTAATTGGGGATTACAGAATACTGTGTGTTTTTATTTTGGTTATTTTTGGGGAACTTGGGTTATTGTGCTGATAATTGCTCGACGGTTGTTGCGTTGTTGGGAATAAATATTTCTTGTGCAGTTGATAAACATTTCTTAGATTTTCTTGTTTTTTTTCTATACCTTTCTCTTTTTTTTCTTTCAGAGGATTTTCCATTTGTCTTCACGAAGATTTTCTTTTGGAATTTTTGTTAGTGTATGAAGTGGAGATCGGGTCGTTTGCTGGGACTTGGAGTTTTATTAATCCCGACAATATGGCAGAGGGTGGTGGCAATAGGGATAAAGTAGCTCTCTTTCACAAGTTTACACTGGTTGCCATTTCCGGGGTTGGTTGGTGGGGTTCTTCTAGTAGCTGCCAAAATTTTTATCAAGGGTGTGTCGAACTACCTGGTTGGCAGGAAAATTACGGATGGGGTAGAGGCTTTGAATAAAGCAAAAGGATTCCTCAGTTTAGATAGGGGGAATATAGGACAACGTTGTTGGAGTCATCAATTTAGAAATTGTAAGATATGGAATGATCTCAAGAAGTTTCTGAGGTCAGCATATCGAACAGCTGAAGCCGGAGATGCAGTTCGAGACCTTAGGTCGCTCTTTAAGATTCGCAGGGGTCAGGATTCTTTTGTTAGATTTAGTGCCAGATGCTTTGATGCTGCAAGAGATTTTTCGAAGAAATTAAGATTGTCTAGTTGGATAAAGGGTAACAAAATTTCTGTGGATGACCTAGAGAAATTGCTTCAATTCACGTGGATAGGCCTACTTAATGATGTTCCTGATGCTATAGTAGATAGTTTTGGTGAAAGGATAGAAAAGGGGTCTGATGAAGTTTTGCTTTTCTCACAGATTCACAAACACCTGTCGAAATGTCCTGCTGTGGATAGGACTTTCATAAATGGGATGCCAAAGGCTTCCAGAGTTATTCCAATACACCTGCCACAGGGTGATTCTAGTTTCCCTTCTACGAGGTTGTGTGCCAAGACAGAGGATAGTAGGGGTTCTATGGGTTCAATGTCGCAGGTCCGTTGCTTTAACTGTAAAAGGCAGGGTCACACTAAGAAGTTTTGCTAGGTGAGATATTGTGGTGTCTGCAAGACTTCAGAGCACAGTTGGCGGTTTTATCCAGTTCTTAAACAGGATGAATTTAGGAGTGTGCCTCAGGGTTCTGGCATATCTAATAGAAGAACTCCTCGAGGGGGTTTTTCAAGAGTATCTAGGGACCAGCAGAATTTATGAAGAGCCAAACAACAAAAGGGGAAAAGGTGATGGGTGTTGCCTGTGATATAGGACTTCTGGCTGAGCTCTTAAAGCCGAAGTCAATTGTGAAAGGGTCAGTGCATGGTGTCGATGTCTCGGTTTTTATTTAATACTGGTGCATCTGTTAATCTGATGAATTATGATTTACATGGATCGATGTTTTCCAATCGCTGTTTGAGGCCTACTAAAGAGACAGTGTGTGATGTTCAAGCAAAAAGATTGAGTGTTTTGGGTTGCATGAACGTTTGTTTGTCCTTGGGAAGTAAAGTTTTTATAGAGCCATTTTTGGTTTTATGAGGGGCTGCTTTGGGGAATACATTGTTATCGGGTCATCCAGCGTGCCGGCGAAACAGAATCTCTGTTCATAAGGGGGTAGGCGTATAACTGTTGGGGTACCTGGGGTTTTTGTCCCGCATGAGGAAATTGATGAGATTAAAGGGGATCATGATAAGCGATCAAGTTTTGATAATGGTTTACGGGTTGATACTGAATATGTTTATGAGGGGAAGAAGTGTTATAAAGGTATTTTATCTGAAGATGTGATTTTGGGCCCAGGTATGGTTGCTCTGGTGAAAGTCCAAGTGAAAGATGTGAAAATGCCCAGACAGGTGTGTGTGTGAGTGAGGGTAGTGAGAAGCTCAAGGGTGTAGTGAGTACGGTTTCTATAAGCAATGTGTCCAGTACAGGGGTTACTTGGGTAGAATTACTAAACTGTAACGATTCAGTTTGGAGATATCAGGAGGATACATATGTGGTAGATTTTGAAGATTGGGTTGATGAAAATAATTCTGTTGTTATTGTAGGGGACAACAATGAATTTCCAGAGGCAGAATTACAGGTTAGGAGACAGGTTTTTAGGGATCATTTAGCTAATGCTGATTATAAAGAGTATATAGAGGGGGTGGAAAATGTCCTGGCTGAGTTTGCTGATAATGTCACTCTTAAAGAGGATAAGTTGGGGTTAACTAATGTGTTAGAACACAAGGTTCATTTGGAGGATAAGACTAAGCCTATTTTTGTCCCTTTGCATAGGATTCCTTTTAAGATTAGGGAAAAGGTAGAGCAAGAGGTCAATAAGTGGGGAGAGGAAGGTATAATTAGGCCCAGTTCCTCACCTTTTAATTTTCCATTGTTAGCAGTGCCTAAGAAGGGTGGCTTAGTACGTGTGTGTGTGTGTGTGTGTGTGTGTGTGTGTGTGGATTTTCATAGGTTGAATGATAAGTCGATCCCGGACCACTATCCCACGGCATGTTTGCCGGATTTGTTTGTAGAAATCGGGGGGTAAAAACATTTACTCTTCAATTGATCTGATGCTGGGGGTTTTTCCAGATTCCTCTTAGTGAGGAGAGTCGCAAGTATACTGCTTTTTCTTTGCCCAAGGGACATTATAAGTTTGCGCGGATGCCATTTGGTTTGTCGGGTAGCCCTTTGACTTTTATGAGATCAGTAAATACAGTTTTGCGTGGATTGTTAGGGAAGTTTATTTTCTTCTATATGGACTATATCTTGATTGCCACTGATTCTGTAGAGGAACATTTAGAAGTGCTTAGGGAGGTTCTTAGGAGGCTTAGGTTAGCGGGTTTGAAAATTAAATTAGCCAAGTGTGATTTCTTGAAGAAGCAAATAGTATATTTGGGTCATGTTATTTCCAAGGAAGGTGTTAGGGTAAATGGGGACAAGGTTAGGGTGATCATGGGTTTACCTACTCTTAAATATAAAAAGCAGATTCGTTCTTTCTTGGTCATGGTGGGATTTTTCCGTAGGTTTGTTAAAGGGTTTTCCACCCTATCGTCTCCTTTGACAGACGTGTTGAGGGATGACGTGCAGTTTGTGTGAGGTGAGAGGCAACAGTTGGTATTTCAGAAAATTAAAGAGGCTTTAATGAGTCCCCCGGTGCTGAAGTTTCCTGATTTCGAGCAACCTTTCATGTTGGTGACAGATGCCAGTCACGATGGCATAGGAGCTTGCCTTATGCAGAAATTTGAGGGTAAATTGCATCCTATCGCGTCTTACAGCAGGAAGTTTAAGACGCGAGGGAGTAGTGAGATGTCTATGTGCACAGTGGACAAGGAGGCGTTCGCGGTAGTGTCTAGATGTCATTGTTGGGCAACAAAGTTGAGGTTCTTACAGATCATGAGCCGTTGTTGGATCTTTTTAATAAACCGGATCTTTCTCCTAAGTGAGCTAGATGTTTTGACAATTAGGGATTTTGACGTCGAGCTTAGGTATATAGAAGATAGACATAATGTTGCAGCTGATGACCTTAGTAGGAGTTTTTAAAGTTCGGATGGTTCTTGTGTTTGTTATATATCTGGGGATTGCAAAGACTGGGATATTAGTTTAGTGGAGGCTAAACAGGATGAGCATGAAATTTTGGCGGACGCCAAGGCGTTTCTTAGAGGGGAATTAGTTAGAAAGGGTTATATGTTGCCTTTTGCGGGTCAAGAGTTAGAGGGTAATTTGTTAGTTAGGGAAATTAAATAAAAGCCGAGAAGTAGTGAGGATAAAGGAGATACAACGAAGAGAATTGTCCCAAAGAGTCTAGTACATATGGTTTTGGATATTGTTCATTGTAGGCTGGGTAGTCCACATTTGGGTATTGAGAAGACGTATCACAATGTATGGGAGAAGTTTTTTGGAAGAACATGCTCGCATCAGTGGAGGATTTTGTGAGGGGATGTTCAGTCTGTAATGCATGCAAGCCAGCGAGGGTTACTTCGTGTAAATTAGGTTAATCTCCTATCCCCAGTAGACCTTTCCAACACGTCCATATGGACATTCTTTCCAATTTCTGTGAGTCTAGTTATGGGCACAGACATTTGTTGGTTATTGTGGATGAATTAACTAGATTTGTAGAGATTTTCCCTTTGAAGCATAAGATAGAGGAGGAGGTAGCAGTTGCGTTTTCCAAGGGGTATATTCGTCGTTATGGGTTCCTGAGATACTTATTACTGATAATAGAAGAGAGTTTGTGAATAAGACATTAGATTGCCTTGCGGAGGTTATGGGAATTCAGAAGGTAACTATTATTCCGTATAGACCAGAAGCCAATAGGTCATGTGAACGGGCCAATAGGAAAGTAATCGAGGCTCTGAGAATCACTGTAGGGGGTAATGATGTGAATTGTGATCAGTATATCGCACAGGTTCGGCATAGCATTAATACTATGGTTAGCAATACTATTGTGATGTCTCCTGCTGAGGTGGTGTTTGGTTATCCAGCGCAAGGCGCGTTCGATTTGTTATCTATTCCATCTCATTGTGATGATACAGTTAGATCGTTGGTCTTTACTGCTAAGGAGAGATGTGTGCGCCTTGCTAGGAATCTTGAGCTGAAGACGCAGGAAATGCTTGATTGGAGCAATTCAAAGCCAGACGATATTAAAGGTGCTGTTGATGACAAAGTTTTTGTGAAGATAAATGTCAGGAATCAGTTGAATTATAAATTAGGGCCTAAGTTTGCGGGTATTTCGGGTTGTGGAAATAAAGAAAGGGAATAGGTTTGTTGCTCGAGATGAGAAAACAGGATTGTCCAGGTTGACACGTACGAGTATATCTAAGATCAAGAGGACAGCTTAAAGGGGAATTGATGGGTTCATTTCGTTTTTTCTCTTCTTTCCATGTACTTTTATTCTCTTTTTATTTTTATTTGCTGGTTTCACAGAAACGTAATTTGGGGGTTTTGAACATGGGAGGATACTTGTCCATAGAATTTTATAGATTTTGTTTTCCTAATTTTAGTCAGTTTTGTTGTTTCATTTTCCTTTCTGTGCAAATGCGGCGGTTCGGCGTAATTCGTTGTTGGAATTTTGAGGGGCAACGACACTGTGTGTTTTGTGGGTTCTATGATTAGGGTTGTAGTTTTAATTTTGTTTTGTTTGGTTTCGGGGTCTGGTTATTTATAGGTATCTTGTCTGGTTATTTATGGGCATCTTTGTTTTTTTTAGGTGCTGAAGTTCTGTTTGCACGTGGCCCTTGGGGTGGCTGGCTATGCCAAGATGGGAGTAGGGTTGGCTCTGGGCATAATTATAGAAGAGGACCATGAAGTGTGGTTGTTGTCTGACTCTGTGACTTTAAGTATTGAATTTGAAGACATAAGCTCAGCGAGGATGGAGTTTGAAACATCTCAGAATAAAGTGCATGGTGGGTTTGTTGGACGGGATGAATACTAGGCGGAATAGGTCTGATCCGTTGCGTACTTGGCTTACCAAACTTAAGGTTACAGCAAATAGGGTGCAGGGTAAGATTAGGGAGACTTTAACATGGCTTCCAGGTACGAAATCTTCTGCTTCTCAGGTTACACCTGGGAGGAGCCGTTTTAGTTATAGTGACATTAGCTAGTATGTCGGCTGCAAGGTTAGTGAGGGTTGAACAAGTGGCGACGGAATAAGTTATACAGGGTAAATCTTTGACTGCATTACGAGACAGTAATAATAAATTATGTGAGGGTTTTGAAAAATTGAGGACATCTTTGAATGGGTTACTGGTTACTGTTGATGGTGTTTGGGGAGACTTAGATGTTTCGGTTGTTTTTTCCTCTTGTCAAACTACCTTAATGTTGAGAAAGAAGCAGTCTTTAATACGGTGACTAAAACTCAGGTTTGAGCAGTTATAGCTGCTTCTGAGGGGTGTATTTTTGGGGATATTTTACCACTGGGGGCTCTGGAATCTACTTTGAAAAATGCAGCATATCTTTATGGTTCACAAATAATTTTCACTGGGGAGAATTTGTATCGTTATTATGGGATTTTGAAAGTACGCTTGTCTGATAGAGGGTTGCTTGTGGAGGTTCCTGTTATTGATATGAAATTGTTTCACAGTTTTATTATCCAGCCTTTTCCTAGTAGTTTTGATGGTTCGATGGTGACTGGGATGGAATAGAGACTATGTATATTTTGGGCGATCAGTATCAGTCCTCTGCTATTAATTATAAGTCAGGGTGTACTTTAGTTCATGACAGATATGTTTGTGACAGTAGGATTTTTGCTCTTAGAAACGTCGACTTGTTAGGATGTGAACTGTCACTTGCTCATAATCAGACACCTTCAGACTGTGACTTTACAACATTCCCGCTGGAGTATCACGTGGCCTCCACGAAGACTCTCATGGCAGTTTTTTGTGCAAGCTGCCAGATCTCCACCGGATGTCATAATACTCGTACATTGGATACCTTCTGGCTGAAAGGATCCTGCTTCTTGAATGCCTCTTGTCGGATTGTCACACCGAAATTCCAAGTGCTCAATAGGATGGTATACAAGTTGAGCACTCGTCTCTTCATGCGTCACCCTCATGGGGAACACGGTGTTATCCCTGTGCCTTCTCCTAGGGAGGACATAACCACGATTCCTCCACTTTCCCCACTGCCTGAGGATGACTTCTTTGTTCTGGACCACTACCTCCTCTCATTGATTTTGTTGTTGACTGCGGTCTTAGTTGTCATGCTGTGCGTAGTGTTGGGGGGTTTCTGAATTTTGATTTTGCCATGTTCAATTATGTGCATTTCTTTTGGGGTTGGTAATGTGGGAGATATCCCACATTTGTTTTTCTCTGTGCCTATTTTTAAAAGTTTTGTTTTTCCTTTGTTTCCTCAGATGTATTGAATTAGAGGTCAAATAAATGGAGGGGAATGTGACTTATCATGACTTCAGTCAAGTTTGACTTATTTTGACTCATATGTCGTAGAGACTCAATTAGTGGAAATTGATAGCACTATGTTATTCTGACTTGGTTATTTTTTAGAGGGGTTAACAGTTCTGGGATATAGATACTCCCATTTCCTTTCTATTTGGTTACAAACTGTTTGCTATTGCTAGACTACTGAATAAACTGTTTTTGTAGACATGTTTTGCTGAAATTCCTTAGTTCAGTTAGTGACTTGATAACGAGGATAAGAGAGAGAGAGAGAGAGAGAGAGAGAGAGAGAGAGAGAGAGAGAGAGAGAGAGAGAGAGAGAGGAGAGAGAAATTAAGCTAGCGAGCAGGCTGGCCAGCGCTACCATGATTTCTTTTGAGATACGAGTATAAGTTAATTACGTCATTGACCTTATAACAGATGTAGTAAGAGGTTATGACCTTATTGGACCTTGTATGAGATATATATATATATATATATATAATATATATATATATATATATATATATATATATATATATATATATATATATATATATATGTATATCATACAAGGTCCAATAAGGTCATAACCTCTTATTACTTATATATATATATATATATATATATATATATATATATATATATATATATATATATATATATATATATATATATATATTATATATATATATATATATATATATATATATATATATATATATATATATATATATATATATATATATATATATATATATATATATATACACACACACACACACATTAGTACCTCGGACTTTGAATTTATTTGTTCTAAATATGAAACAAATTTTCCTATGAGAAATAAAGGGAATCACGATAATTTGTTCCATCCTACCCAAAAAGTCCCCGTTTTAGAGTTTTTTCTGTTATTAATTAATGTGTTCAAAAGATAAATTAAGAGTATAAAGTAATAAAACAGTAGAAGTAAAATTTTTGAAAAATTTGGTGAAAATGGTGCGTGGCCAGCTGGGATTGAGGGAGGAGAGACTGGATCCCGTCGAGGAAACGAATATGGTCACAGTAGGCAAAGGTTGATAACTAAATCAGTTCGCATTTTGCAAGGATAATCAAAGGAATTGATAGTGCATGTGTGTCCGATTGTGTCTGTGTGCGTGTATGAGAGAGAGAGAGAGAGAGAGAGAGAGAGAGAGAGAGAGTATTCAGTGTCTGGCAGGTGAGAAAACAATCCCTCACGCGTGTATGATTGTCGACGTGTTTACGCTTGGATCTTGAGTGCAAGAGGGAAATCAATTATGCCACAACACATCAACTTAATGTTGGCAAACGGCAGAATTTAAAACTATAATCCAATAAACATGAGGATTTTTCAAACAAATAAATAATAGCTAAAGAAAGCCAGTAAGAAAAGGAAAGAGGGAGCAAATAACTTTTCACCAGGAAGTTGTTTAAACAAAGAATCCAAAGCGCGCAAATGCTGAACGCGGCGCCAGTGTCTTTCATGATGCGAGGATGAGTTACTTTTACAGTGCTAAAAAACTGTAAAAAGCAAGTGGCACTCAATGGGTATTTAAAAACTGTAAAAAGCAAGTGTCACTCAATGGGTATTTTACTGTAAAATACCTATTGTATATATATATATACACACACACAGATTCAATACGTACAGTACTATTTATGTGTATTTTATAGAATATATTATTAATATGAACGGTATATAAACCTAAATACATTGAGCAAATTATGATAATAATACCGTAAAGTACAGTTTTAATTTATAATCACAGTTGTTCTTATCTCTGAAAGTTTGTAAGTTGAAAGTTCGTAAGTAGAGGAGCGTCATATATGTTTGAATTTAGATCACAAAAAAGGTAAAACGTGATGATTATGCTTTGTTCATATATATATATATATATATATATATATATATATATATATGTATATATATATATATATATATATATATATATATATATATATATATATTATGTGGGTCATTTGGCTAATTAAGTTAATTTGTGATATCTTGGATTTGTCTAGTGTTGCTTTACCTAGGATCCATGTAATTCTGTCAATTAAGGCTGAAAGTTATATTATAGAATATATTATTAATATGAATGGTATATAAAACCTAAATACATTAAGCAAATTATGATAATAATACTGTAAAGTACAGTTTTAGTTTACAGTCACAGTTGTTCTTATCTCTGAAAGTTTATAAGTTGAAAGTTTGTAAGTAGAGGAGCGTCATATATGTTTGAATTTAGATCACAAAACAGATAAAAACGTGATGATTATGCTTTGTTCATATATATATATATATATATATATATATATATATATATATATATATATATATATATATATATGTATATATATATATATATATATATATATATATATATATATATATATATATATATATATATATATATTGTTATGTGGTCATTTGGCTAATTAAGTTAATTTGTGATATCTTGGATTTGTCTAGTGTTGCTTTACCTAAGATCCATGTAATCCTGTCAATTAAGGCTGAAAGTTACCTTGAAAAAAAAAAGACATAACAAATAAAATTAGTTCAGGTCAACAGTTAAGACTAGAGTTACTGAATGTAGAGATTTATTCTGAAACACATGAGCTAAATCAACACCATTACTCAAACAACTAGTTTCAACAAAATAAAATAAATTGTGAACTGATTTCTTACGGGAGCTAACAACAACTCCAACTTTGTCCCACTTCGGACATATCTCAACATAAAGTGTGAATAATGCAATGGCTTGGGGTCTCTTGTGACACTTCTATAAGGCAAATTACTGCAATCACATGAATTGAGGCTCTTGGCACCAAGGATGCTAATTCTTCTCCAAACAAGAGGATGGCCAGGTCCAAGGGGTGTACAATTCTGAAAAAGACAACATCCAGATAACACTCCTGTACTATAGAAACCCTCACTTGTCATTAATTAATTGCAAGGGATGAATCTTAGATCAAGAATTACTTTAACACCATGGAAAATAACTTACGCAGTTCCACTAGGCAACAATAATTGTACTTAAAGTATTTGACTTCATAAATAGGATATGGTTTTACTAGGATTTTGCTTAGTCAGTGACTGTTTAAGAGAGGAAAACTTGAAACACGAAAAATGAGAGGTTAAGTTGAAGGGAAAGAGAACTGGGAGTAATTGTCACATTCAGACTTACCGATGGAATAGATAATGCAGTGATCAAAAGCCCCTGTGTTCATTGAAATGGCAATTTCCTCCAGCTGTTCGACAGGGGCGGAGAAACAAAGGGGGCTATGAGAGACGCCCAATATGCTTGTTGCCTCGCCTGTGGCTGCTTTAAGACTCTCTCGAAGCTGGGTTAGGGGTTTAGGTGAGTGTTTCAAACTCCTCCCCAAAACTGCCTTGGCGTGGGCGCAGGTAGCATTTGAAAAATGACAAAAAACTCGCCAGTACAAAGGTCATAGAAAAGTGAACTTAAGGTACAGTCTGTCTAAGGTTGGTCCTAGCAAAACCTATCCCGTCTAATATCCCTCTAAACTAAAATTCTTACCACTTTTGACGGTTGGGATCTATTCAAAACAACTCCTGCTCGCTTGCTTCTTCCTACATGGTATTCCCTCTTACTTTAACAAAGATAAATCTTTTGATATTCGATTAAAGCAAGGAAGAGAGGTCAAACAGATACTATAATATTTATAAGTATATATATATGTATAAATTTATATATATATATATATATATATATATATATATATATATATATATATATATATATATATATATATATATATTTTATTACGGATAGCAGTGTTAGAAATAGGGACTCACTTGTTTGATTGAAGCTTAACTGGAATTCCACCACTACTGAACAGTAATATAAAGTAAATACATGCTCACTGTGGGTACAAAATTGAAACCCATGGCCTTAATTAATACATATATTTACAGTTATGGTGAAATAAATGGAGTGGATAGATTAATGGTACATTCTACCATAGTTAATTAAAGTCTACAAATAACTAGGATTTTCCACGCAGGACAGGGCTCTTGATTTGGAACCAGCAGAATATGCAACACACAAGACTCTGAACTCATCTCTGCCTTTGAGAGAACAATGCTCGCTCACTTCAAGTGTCGATTATGCACAGCCTAACGAATTACTTTCTATAAGGCTGAAGGCTTCAGGGGGGATTTTGATTCATGAATCACTGTTAAGGATGTTAGCACACAAGACATAAATCACTGAACATTGCCAGACAGAAAATATAAGACAAGGGACTTCAGTAAAAGAGTCGAGAGAATCACAAGAAAAATAGGCAGCGGTCAGTTAAAGCCTTGGCTGTTTCTCACTAATGTGTAGGGCCAAGGGGCCGGGTGCATAATGGAGGAAGTCCTCAAGCTGAAATCTATTCAGCAAGTCTTCGAACTTGCACTCCAAGGCTTCGGTCCACTGTCACAAGGCACCAGTCTTTTTATAGGACCAGTCAGACCAGGTTTGGCCGATCTCCTTGCGAAAACTTCGCCATCTTTGCCTCCAACGCACAGGTGCAATCTCATATGCCGTTGCTATGGCCTTCCTGACCACCTCAAGGTTTCCCTTATCGCCATTTTCTAAGGAATTTAAGGTGTCCTGACCCTTTCTGGCCATGTGTGTTGTGAGAATCATGGCCTTCTCAGTGTTGGTCGGATTATACTCAGAGAAGAGGGTCTCCACATGGTCCAGCCACGCCTCTGGCTCTGCGTCGTTCCAGCGGGGCATGAGATGGATGATACTTGAGGTAATGGAAGGAGCAGAGACCGGTGAGGGATGTTCGGTCGGTATTGGACCAGTGCCATGGCACTGTCTTGTTTGGATCTTTCAAGCTCGCGTTCCTTCTCTTTCAAGGCTAATTGATACTGTCATTCCATTTCTTTCTCTTGGGCCAGGGGTAGTTGATATTGACGCTCCTTTTCCTTCTCCTGTTCCCTCTATGTCAAGGTGAGTTCATGCTATCGCTGCTTTTCTCTCTCTTGGGCCAAGGCTAGTTGATGCTGACGCTCCTTTTCTTCATGCTATTGTTGCTTCTTGGCCTGCTTCTCCTTCTCTTCTTGTCTCAATCATTCCAGCTGCAATTCATACATTCTGTCTTCTTCACTGGCTTTCTTAGTAGCAGCTACTTGCTCCTGAACCCACTGAGTCAGCTGTTCTCCCTTTAATGTCATACTTTTCCCTACCTCCGTATAAGGTTTTGTACTCCTTGGTAGACATGTTGCTGATGCTTAAAGCAGGGTCTGACTTCCCCAGAAATATTCAAAATTTTAGGATGACCACAAAAGCAATTGCGTGTGGAAAATGACTTGGCACTGTGAACTGGTCAGAGTGTATGCAAAATAAGGAAGTGGGCTGGCCTAGGCTGCATTTGTAAAATGGAGAGCACCTCCGAGGCGACTCTAAATGGGTAGTGTACCTGGATAGGAAATGTCCCTTAGGAATAGTAACACTGGAATGAAAATGCCCCTATGATAAGGATGGCACTTGGCACTGATGTGCAATGTGGTTCCGAAGAACTAGTGGATTGTTCAAAGAACAATGGATAACATGCACACGGATGGTACCAGCTAGAGTGCAGAGGTTATGGGTTCCGAAGAACAGAGATATGACACACTACAAGATTTACACGCAGGTGAGGGTGAGTTCCAGAGAATTGAATAATTTGAGGCACTTGGGTGGAATTAATACATTTGCAAAGACACAAATGTGTGGATTGTTTCGTGAGGAATGGTGGACGGTTATGAAGAAGAGTGAGGATTGTTCAATAAGAACAGATAAAAATAATTAAATGGACATTCATTGCAACCAATGGCACGAGATTAGGCTGTAAGGACGGGATTGAGTGACATACTGGCTGGGTGTTGACTGGTTTATTGATGGTTCCTTACTGAATGAATGTACAGAACTTTCGAAGTTGTTATTGGCTTGTTCAAGCCGCAAAGTAGTATCTACACACAGACAGGGCAAAACAGAGGTAATGTTTCTGACATCTGTGTTTATTGGCAGACAAATAGATGGCGATTGTGAGAGACATAATAAACGTACAGTGATAAAACATATATCAATGGAAAGGCCAGGAAATTCCACATATGGCCAGTTGCATGAGATTAGAGACAGATTAATGAATACAATGCAGTAGCATGATATATGTGAAATGGCGAGATGTTTGGCTTCTTCACAAACAGAAACATACACACAGTTTGATACAGAAGATTTGGTGGAACATTATGAGTACATGATTAGAATGCTTGCATGGCAATACAAGTAGTGGTGATTGTACATAAATCGAGACAACAATGGTTAGGGAGAAACAGACGGAAATATAGTATGGTAGAAGTTGTGTTCCTTGAGAGAGAGAAAACAGGATGCTCTTGTTTTTGTCTTGTCCCCTCCGATGGAATGACTCACACACACACGTGTGCTTGAAAGAGACCGAGATCGGTGCGACGTGTCTCTTACAATATTCCCCCCCAAGCAAGGTGTCGATGCGGAAATCGTCTTGCTGACAATTGGAATGGGCATGAAGGGCTTGGGCTTGCAGCAGGTAGGAGGCTGAAGGGCGGTGCCGGCTGGCAGAACTCGAGGAGGACAGCAGCGGGTTGAAGGATGATGTCGGCTGATCCTTCGGTAGCCAGCTCGAGGGGGATGGCAGTAGGCCGAAGGATGACGGCGGCTGATCCTTCGGTAGCCAGCTCGAGGGGGACAACAGCAGGCTGAAGGATGATGTCGGCTGGTCCTTCGTTGGTCAGCTCATCCGGTACGAGTTCGGGGGCGGCATCAGGCTGCCTGGATGAGGCGTCCAGGGCTCCAGTGGTGGGATGGGTCATCTCAGAGGGTCAGACATCTATTTAAGACTCGGGAATGACGGGAGGCTGAGTAGAGGAGGTGGCGAAGGGTTCGTTGGCGCGTGGGTCATCATTGTGGGTTGGACGTCTACCATCGGCTTCTTCGGGTCACCAGTGTAAGGACAGGATTGAGTGACATACTGGCTGTGTGTTGACTGGTTTATTGGTGGTTCCTTACTGAATGAATGTACAGAATCTCCGAAGTTGTTATTGGCTGGTGCGAGCCACAAAGTAGTATCTACACACAGACAGGGCAAAACAGAGGTAATGTTTCGGACATCTGTGTTTGTCGGCAGACAAACAAATGGCGATTGTGAGAGACATATTAAATGTATAGTGATAAAACATATATCAATGGAAAGGCCAGGAAATTCCACATATGGCCAGTTGCATGAGATTCGAGACAGATTAATGAATACAATGCAGTAGCATAATATATGTGAAATGGTGAGACGTTTGGCGTCTTCACAAACAGAAACATACATACAGTTTGATACAGAAGATTCGGTGGAACATTATGAGTACATGATTAGAATGCTTACTTGGCAATGCAAGTAGTGGTGATTGTACATAAATCGAGACAACAATGGTTAGGGAGAAACAGACAGAAATATTGTATGGTAGAAGTTGCGTTCCTTGAGAGAGAGAGAAAATGGGATGCTCTTGTTTTTGTCTTGTCCCTTCCAATGGAATGACTCACACACATGAGTGCTTGAAAGAGACCGCGATCAGTGCGACGCATCTCTTACAAGGTTGTGTTAATAACAAAAAAGAATTAGCACACCGGTGCAGAGATAGGTTAATTAAGTACAGGCTGCTAATGAATTTGTAAAATTCACGATTGTGTTATATATACAGGACGTACAAAGCCCAGATAATAAAATGTGCTTTCCCCACACTTGATTAAGGAGACATAATGTATTATTGCATAAGGGAGGGAAGTTATGTAAAAATTAAAAAGTTTCTCTTGACAGGAATAATGGGGACGTAGTGTAGAATTAATTGAAAAATTACTTACGATCTCAGGTAGGATAAAACGTTAAATAAGTGCTATCCTGCCTACATGGGATAAGAAAACAGCTATATTTTTAAGTAAAAGACAATAATAAGAGTTACTGGATTTCTCTCGACAGTGAATAGTTAAAGAAAGGTAAAAAGAGATTCCCTTTGCAGTAACTGTCGTGAAAAAATTGAATCCGTTTTTTCTTGACAATCCTTCACAACGTTCAGGATAAGTGAGGGGGAGTGGTAAGCAGGCGGCTGAGTTTGTGGTTCACTTTTTTCTGTAAGTATGTTTGATTATTACTTGTGTCCGGCGAATTGCCTGTGTTGTCTGTGTCAGGAATGTCAGAGAGGCTCTTTTTTATATAATTCGAGTACATTCTTTAGTAACGTAACCTTTGTAGAAATTTTGAGAGGGAACTGAGGTGATGACAAGGCATACAGAGGAGCAATATGTGCCTTTACCGAGGGTATATCATTGAGGTAAGCTGAGCACTCTCCATGTTGTCACTTCCCCCAGCCAAGTTTTCCATTTTGTAACGAGCCGGTTCATTTGGTATGCTAGTTTGATCCTTTCATATTTTTGACATCCAAGGTTTAATCCAGTCAATATTTGGTTAAAGTGTAGCCTGATTGTTTGGAAATAAGTTTTTTGCAAAA
This sequence comes from Macrobrachium rosenbergii, assembly GCF_040412425.1. Lineage (NCBI taxonomy): Eukaryota > Metazoa > Arthropoda > Malacostraca > Decapoda > Palaemonidae > Macrobrachium > Macrobrachium rosenbergii. The sequence goes on from NC_089791.1 coordinate 69,731,296, forward strand.
ATTGTAGCTTTTAGAGGCATGTTATTTTTTTTAGTTTTATGGGTTTTTGTATAGCTTTCAGCATTGTGTCTTGTACCTGACCGCGTGGTCCTTAAGGGTGTGCATTAAGTTTCATGTATGTTGAATTTTAAGTAGTCTATTTTTAAATAAAATTGTAAAACCCTGCCTGATCTTGATGGAACTTAGCTTCAGTGTTTGCTGGTAGTGCTCTTCAGTTCTGACTGTCCCAGCCCCATACCATCAAGGACTTAGAACCCTCCCAGTCGTGGGGAAAAATTCGAGAGATTTGGTCCCTCGAACCGGATGGTCAGTATCAGTGAGCATCAGGAACGTCTAACAAGTAATGGTTTTTCGAGTTGGCTGAGGAAGTGGCGAGAGTGACAAGGGCATAATAGAGTTTCAGAGAATATGGTGATCATTGTTTTTTCGCAGCACGAAATTTTAGTGTGACTTGAAGTAACTTGCAGGTCAGTTCACTGGTTGCTTTACTGACAGATGTGGTGGCAGAGGCCTATCGTGAACTGATCTATCGTCCTGTTATCAGATGATACATTCGAACAAAATGGCAGCAGAGATGAACCTCATTTTATCCACAAATAGGAAGTACAGAGACATTAGAAAAAGTATCGATTTTTGGAGTTCAGGTTTTAATCGTAAATATTCTAGAGGGAACCAGTGCCCCAGTTTGTGCTCACTGTGGTGGTCAGCTATCTGTTGAGCACATGCTGGTGCACTGTCCTAAATTTAATCGCCTTAGGGCAAAGTACTTACAGACTGGGAAGACTATTTTAGAAATTTTAAATGATGATGTTGAGGTAGATAACCATATGGGTTATCTGAAAGAATCTGGTTATTTTAATGAGATATGATCTTAGTATATTTAATAAAGATGTTAGTCATATTTATTCTTATACTAAGTATATATTTTGAATATAAAAGTTTAATATATACTTATTTTTTGTTGGTTCTATCTAATCTCATTCTTCATTTTTACGTTCATATTTTAACACTGAATTGTACTAGTATATCATCATTCGCCTATTCGTTATCAGTTGTATCATTAATTTATATATTTCACCTTCACTATGGCACTGAACAATCCTGATAGGTTTCGGTGCTTGGTCTTCAAGACCTAAATTTCATAACCAATCAATCAATCAATCCAACAGTTATACCACATACCCCTGTATGAACCAAGATTTTGCGTCTCCGACATGCTGGATGACCCAGTAACAAAGTATTACCCAAAGCAGCCCCTCGTGTTGTAGGAGGTGCAAAAGAAACGAGCAGGTAAAAGTTACTGCTGGTTTATTATAGATTCAGGCAGTTTATATAGCGGCCGACTGGCGCCGAACTGCGGAGGACAATGAGATTGAGTGTGACCTGAGGTAAAAAACAATTAACAATAATATACAGCGAGCAAGTACAATTTACAATAAAAAAACATACAGAATTCCAATATGGATATAATCTTGATGACTGCGAATAAAGAAACACATGATTCATAATTTATGACAGTTGAACAAATACATGTAAAGTTTAAATGGTAGAAAATGTGTGACCTCGCACATTAGGCGTAGCGAATTGTGTGGCAAAGAAAGTGGGAAGTCACCAAAGAAAACTTGCTCAGCGGAGACTTAATTAATGACGCATCCAAAGGAGACTCCGCTGACGGTGATGTGGTGACTTTACAAATACTCCCCCCCAAGATGTGGGACACGTCTGACTAATCTGTATATCTGCTGGGACACTGAAGGGTGCCACGGCTTCTTGAGGACAATGGAGGGGCGCCCTGAGCATGGGGCTGCTGGGCTGCTGGTGCGGGCAGGCCCTTCCTGGGATGGCCACGTACCCGCCATTTGCGGGGGCCTGGCTGTGGCGAAGGGTAGCTGGGCAGGGGTTGCGCCTAAACGGTGACGCCTGTGCTCTCCTCCAGGAAAAAGAACGGGCTTTAACTGGTCTACTGAAACCCAATCGTTCCTCCCAGGGAGTGCCAGTAGGAACGCCTTGCTGTTCCGCTCCAGCATCGCGGAAGGGCCCCTGTAGGCCTGGTCAGTGGCGGGGTGGACGGCGTCGACCCTGACGAAGACGTGGGTGGCGGATGACAGTTCTGGCGGTGTGAAGGTGGCCGACCTGCCGGTGTACGTGCGCTTGCAAGGGACAAACTTGCCGACCACATCGCGGAGCCTCTGCAGTGATGGGATGGGGGGATCTTCTGTCACAAGTTTGCCTGGGACCACGAGGGACTCTCCGTAGGTTTTTTCGGCTGCGGACTGGGTGCCGTCGGCTCTGGGGCGGTTCTCAAACCGAGGAGGACCCACGGCAGCTGATGTTTCCAGTCCTCGGTGGTGCAGCGGGCCATGAGGGAAGCCTTCAGGAGCCTGTGGAACCACTTGACCAGGCCATTGGCCGCCGGGTTGTATGCCGTGGTGGTATGATGCGTGGTTCCCAGCTGCTGAGCCAGGGCGGACCATAACTTGGACAGAAAGGCAGGGCCCTTGTCGGTTGTGATGTGGTCCGGGGGGACGCCGTGCATTACGGCTGACCCAACTGTCATTAGCAGGGCCTCGGCGCATGCGCTGGCGGTGGCCTCTTGCATCGTGTGGCTTCGGGCCACCTTGTTGAGCGGTCTACCACCGTCAGGAGGTATCTGGACCCACCTGATGAGGGAAGGGGCCCGACAACGTCGACATGAATGTGGCCAAAACGGCACACTGGCTGCGGGAACTCGCCTATCCCGGACTGTGTGTGACGACCCACCTTGCTGGTTTGGCACTGCAGGCACTGTTTCGCCCAGGACGTGGCGTCCTTCTGCACCCTGTGCCAGACGAACTTCTTTGACAGCAGCTTGGCTGTAGTTCTGCCAGAGGGATGTGAGGCCGTAAATTATGTCGAATATCTGGCGGCGGCGTGAGGCTGGAACCAAGGGGGCGGGCTGACCCGTACTGATGTCGCAGAGGAGACTTGGGCCTCCGGGGTGATGGTCACGTCCCGCCACTTAAGGGACGTGATGGCGGTGCAATGGCTGGGGTTTCTGGGTCAGCGGCCTGTTCCTGGCAAGGTCTTCGTAGTTTACCCCAAGCTGCACTGCGTTCAGCTCGACTCTGGAGGGCGTCTGCTACGGGATTTTTCCTGCCGGGAGGTACCTGACGAGCAGGTGAATTTGGCTATGGCTGAGAGGTGGCGCTGCTGCCTGGAAGACCATGTGTCCCCTGCTTAGTGAAGGCGTGAACCAGTGGCTGGTGGTCCGTGAAGATTGTGAAGGGCGTCCCCTCCAGGAGGAACTTGAAGTGCCGGACTGCGCGGTACATCGCGCAGAGTTCCCTGTCGAAGGTGCTGTAGCGGGTCTCTGCAGGGTTGAATTTCTCACTGAAGAAGGTGATGGGCTGGGGGGCGCCGTTGATGACCTGCTCCAGGACAGCACCACAGGCAACGTTGCTGGCGTCCGTTGTCAGCTGGAGGGGGGCCTTGGGATCCTGGTGTGCCAAGGAGGTTGCCTCAGCGAGGGCGGCCTTCATCAGGGAGAAGGCCTGCTGCTGGCTAGGTCCCCAAGACAGGGACTTTGGTTGGCCTTTGAGAACTTCCGTCAGGGGGGGCCATGGTGTGTGCGACCCCGGGGATGAACCGCCTGTAGAAGTTCACCATCCCCAGGAACTCCTGGACGGCCTTGACAGAGGTGGGGCTGGGGAACCTGGTGACGGCTGCTACTTTTGATGTGAGTGGGCGGACGCCTGCCGGGGATACTTCGTGGCCCAGGAAGTCGGCTTTCTGGACGCCGAAGGTGCATTTGTCAAAATGCACGACAAGGCCATTCTCTTGGAGGTGCTGCAGGACTGCCCGAATGTGCTTTTGGTGTTCACTGTGAGACCTGGAAAATATGAGGATGTCATCAACGTAGCAGACGCAGAATTTCAGGTCCCCGAGGATGCTGTCCATGAGCCGCTGGAAGAGTCGCCCACGCCATTCCTCAATCCGAAGGTGGAGAAGGCGAACACGAGGACCCGAACGGTGTGATGATGGCGGTCTTTGGTATATCCTCTGGTGACAGGTACCTGGAAAGTATGATTTTAGAAGGTCTAATTTAGTGAATACCTTGGCTCCGTGAAAGGAGGCCGTGAGGTCTTGCATGTTCGGCAAGGGGTAGTGGTCAGGCTCCGTTGCAATGTTGAGACGCCTGTAGTCACCGCAAGGTCTCCAGGAGCTGTCCGGTTTCTGCACCATGTGGAGGGGGAGGCCCACGGACTGGAGGCCTTTTGCAGATTCCATCCGCTCCATCTCTCACGAATGCCTTCTTCGCCTCCTGAAGGCGCTGTGGGGAAGCTTGAACTTCGCATGTGTTGGGTGGCCTTAAGTTGTTATGTGATGGTATATGCCATGTTTGGCTGGGGCCCCAGGGACTTGGCGTAGTTCGGGCTTGAACACTTCAGGAACTCCGTCAGCAGGTGTCATGCGTGCTGGTGGGGGCGATGGAGCTGATGGTGGGTGCCTTGGGTCCCGCTGTTAACGGGAGAGACTGGCAGGAGTCAGTGTCGAGGAGCGCTTACGCCCACGCCGACTAGCAGGCCGAAGTGCTCAAGGAAGTCAGCACCCAGGAGCGGGGTCCCTTGACGTCCGCGCGATGAAGTCCCAGGAGTAATTCTGGCCCAGGATGGAGATCGACAGGGGCCTGATGCCGTAGGAGAGGATGGGGATTCATTGGCGGCCATCAGGAAGGCAGCTGGGTCTGGTTTCTGGTTGCAGTCCTCCTGGATGCTGGGAAGATCGATCTAAAGGCCCCTGTGTCGACCAGCATCATCCTGCCGGAGACGGTGTCGCAGACGTAGAAGCCTACTGGTTTTGGGCCCCTGGGTTTTTCAGTTGCCATGGCGGTTTGTCCTGCTGGCCGCCACCACCCCCGTTTTTTGAACGGGCGAAGGAGCAGGGCGGCAGGCAGTTTCGGGCGTCTTTGCCGAACCTCTTGTGGTAGTGACACAGGCCCGGGGAACTCCATCTGTTGTAGGGCGGTGGACGTCTCCTGGCGATGACGTTGACGTCCTGCTCCGTTTCTTCTTCCTGTTGGATGGAGCTGACTGACTGTGTGGGCGCTGTTAGCCGCTGCGTGGCCTTCATGCAGTCCATGAGGTGCTGCGCTGTTTGGATGAGGTCGTCGAGAGGCATGGTGCAGGGGTGAGGAATGTGGGTGCGGACCTCCGGGAGGAGCTGGCGAAGGTAGATCTCCCATGACAGGCTTATTTCCTGCCGCTTTTTCCTGCCGTCTTGCGAAAGTCTGGTAGTGAAAGGAGGTCCTCGACCATGCTCCATGCATCTACCGCATTGAGGTCATGCCGTGGGTTGATGGCAATGGTCGATGGCACGGGCGACCCGCTTGGCGATTGGTAGGGAGCACGTTTCGAGGAGGGCCTTCTTCGCGACGCTGTATGTGAGGGGGTGTGTGCTGGGCACCCACATGTTGAGTTTTCTGTATACCTCCTCCGGGAGGGCGTTGAGGGCCGTGTCGGCCTGCAGAATTTCGTCTGTCAGGTGCGCTACCCTGAAGTGGCTCGACCCTTCTCCACGCAGCCACATCGTTGGGTTCCCCTGTATGAAAGGTGGCAACTTTAGGGACAGGGCGGCCTCTGTCGACTGTGTTGCCGGGCCATGGAGTGTTCGGGCGCAGGCATGGGTGTGGAGGTGCGGGGAGGGCCTCGGTGCGGGACGGGCGCGGGTGAGATGGGAGGAAGGTAGACCATTTCCGAGTCCGCTTTTTCAGCGAGTTAACTGCAGGAAGGAGGGGATGTCCGCATCCATGCTCGCTCTTTGCCCTCTTACTGGAGTGGGGTACGCCATTCCAAAACGCACTTCCGTGCGTCGTGTGAGTCTGTTAGTGACGCTGGTGATTTTGCGATGAGAGTAAGCACGCTCAGACACTGGTTACAGCGCCGTGTTTAGTCCGCTAAGAGCGTTGGAGAGTTCCTGGAGCCAAGACTGAGTCGCCCTTTGTCGGTCCGCTAATGGCTCCGGGATACTCCGGGGGGTCACCACTGTAGGAGGTGCAAAAGAAACGAGCAGGTAAAAGTTACTGCTGGTTTATTACAGATTCAGGCAGTTTATATAGCGGCCGACTGGCGCCAACTCGCTGAAGACAATGAGATTGAGTGTGACCTGAGGTCAAAAAAAAATTAACAATAATATACAGCGAGAGAAAGTACAATTTACAATACAAAAACATACAGAATTCCAATATGGATATAATCTTGATGCCTGCGAATAAAGAAACACACAATACATAATTTATGACAGTTGCACAAATACATGTAAAGTTTAAATGGTAAAAAATGCGTGACCTGGCACGTTAGGCGAGCTTAATGTGTGGCGAAGAAAGTGGAAGTCACCAAAGAAACTTGCTCAGCGGAGACTTAATTAATGACGCATCCAAAGGAGAGAGAGCGCTGACGCGATGTGGTGACTTTACAGTGTAACCAAAAATGGTTCTGTAAAAAGTTCTACCCCCAAGAGATAAATCCACATCTGTGTATCCCAAACCTGTAACCTATTGCTTGAACGTCACATACTATCTCTTTTTAGCAGGTCTCAAAGAATGATCGGAGAACATCGATCGGAGCAGCTCATAATTCATCAAATTAATAGAGGCGCCTGTATCAATAAGAATCCTAATAAAAACGCCCTGTGGAGTGAAAGTAAATACAGAGTTAAGTTTAATATTGTAAAAGCAGGAGCTGTAGTAATTGCATCCTAAACCAGTAAACGTCTTCTTGATAAAAACAGAAGTATTAAAATATGAACCATCATTTCTGGTAACAAGAACATCTAAAAAGGCAATTGATTGTTCACCTCTTTTCTACAGTAAACTTAATGTTGTTATGGTTAGAAATGGCAAATGCTACACAAGAGTCAACATCAAAGTCAATTTTAAATAAGGCGAAGGTGTCGTCAATATACCTAACATAAAAAAGTGGGTGAAACCTGAGTGGACATTCATCTAACATGCGCTCTTCCAGTGACCACATGAAGATGTTGGCAAAATTAAATATATAAGTTGGACTCAAAGGGAAAACCCATGGCTACACTGTCAGTTTCTTTCAAAAGAGTTCCATCAAAAACAAAGGCAGTATCCCTCACTGCCAGCTCTAAAAAAGTTTTAAAAAATGTTTGACTAAAATTGTTAAAAACAGCTGATGGTAACTTTTTGAGTAATTTATTCATTATTCAACAGATCCCTGACAATGTAATAAAGAAATTATATGAAATGTTGGAAATGAGAAATATGTTTGAGTTAATATATATATATATATATATATATATATATATATATATATACATTATGTATATATGTTACAGTCAACATCATGCAATCAGTCTTTACACGAAATGACTGAAATTTCAGTCATCACGCGTAATGCACTTAGGGACATTTGATCCCAGGAGCTAGTACTAAACACGGCAAATGTGTTTTTGACCCCCAGGGACTAGTAAATAAACCGCTTTCATTTAAACAGTGTAGGTGACTCAAATGTTTAACATTGGTATTCTTGTGTTTAGGCCTAATAGCTCGGAAGAATTTAATGAAATTAATATGCATTGACTTTTCGTGATGACTGAAATTTCAGTCATTACGATGTAATGACTTTATCTCTGTTGAATTAATTAGAGATCGTGGCAAAGGTCGACCACTGTTACATGGGTCCTTCGGCTGATGAGTTTAATTATTAATTACTCTGATTAATGCAGCCTTGCGATACTGAAGACCCAAGTAATCCTGCCAATTAAGGCTGGAAATTACCCCAAAAGATAGACAGTCAACTTAATTAGATTAGGTCGCCAGTTGGAACTAGGTTACTGAATATTTTGATTTACTATTTACTAATAAATTAAGTATTCTCAGTGATCACCCACCCAGTCCAACACAATGGATTCTACCGAGGAAATCTACATGAGCCAATAACAGCTCTCCAATTCGTCCCCTTTCAGACACGGTAAAATCTCCCTTACGTTCACTTCTATGACGCAACAGCTGATAGCTCTAGTACATAGTTTTCTAGGTTATTAAAGGCTATTCCTCTTCCAAACAAAGGTAAGATCAGGACTCAAGGCTTGCCTGAGGATTACTTATAATTAACCTCTCCCTAATTCTTAATTACTGTAAGGGGAATATCTTATACAATCTCACTATGCAACACTAATTATACTTCATATACTCAACTTCACATTACAGGAAATATGGTTCCACCAGGGTCTTTAGTCAATGGCTGAGGAGGGGGAAATTAAAATAAAAGAAATACAGTGGGAGAAATAACAAAGGAACGGCGAGTAAAGGTCATTCGCAGACTTACCTTCACATAGGCTGCTTGCGTGTACTTGCAACGGCTGCCTGGGGTCTGTGAAAAACGCATAACGTCGGTTCCACTAATAAAATGAAGGACAAAGGACAGAGTGAGCAGGAGCACTAACAATGATGTGCTCTGCAGGACGGCCAGTTTCTCTCTGGCCTGGGACGACCTGTGTTCTTTGAGGGCTTGGCATGTTATTTTCCATCCAGCCCTCCATAGCCTCCGGCAGTCTGAAAATGACGAAAACATCGCCGATACATAGTATAGAGAAAAGCAAAGCTTAAGGACACCCTCACTAAAGGTGGCCTGGTGAAAACCTCCCTGTTGGATAGGTCTCTAATACTAACTTATGAGCTGTTAGGAACAGTTGAATTTTAAACACAACAACCAGCCTGCCTCCCTCTCTACTTTCCACAGAGAAAGCTTTTCCCTGGCTTTGTCTTTCTTTTGGTTTTGATTATATTTCTACTAAAGTAATGCAGAGAGGTCGAACAGCAGAATATTTATAAAAGCTCCCCCCCCACCTTAAGAAGGCCTTCACTCCCTTTTGGGAGTGAAGGTCTGTACTAAGCAAGCTGTTCGCTTCGATTAATTTACTCTTTTCCCCTGAGCAGAGTTGTCCCATGCAACCTAACTAACTACAGATCTACCTAACTCTAGAAAGGATACAAGTTACGTGCAACCTCTTATGATCGTGATGTTCAGACCTAGCCAAATGGTACATTCCATGGTATCTCCTATGACCTAACCTACTAGAACACAGCCGTAGCACCAAGCGTAAAGGATAATGAACTAGCTAAGCTACAAGGTTACAAGTATACAATGTCTTGCACAACAATTTGTAATTACTGTTCTGTACATGGTTTTGCCTCATATGATAAATGCTTGCCTCACTGAGGTCTTAGGCCATGCGTGTCATGAGCTCAGTGGCTCTCTTCTTCAATAATTAGAATGGCTGGTTTTCAATTACAATGTACTTACGTGGTTACTGCTGCTCGTTGTAAGGTGTAAGTGACAAGGTTACTGTTATGATGTACTCAATCTGGTCTAGGCTGTTAATGAGACAGAGCCCATGCTGGCTACCTCCTCTGTTCAGGCGCCAGGATCACTCTGAGATGGAAAGGCACTGTGCCAAGAGGCACGAGTGCCAGGATGAGCTCATGGCTCTAGCAACTACTTGGCCCTCTTCCGCCCTTTCTTCTTCTTCTTCTGGTTCCTCCAAGGCCTATCTATGTCAGACCTAGGAGGTAATAAGGGCACTGACCCTGGGAAAGGCCAGAGGGGCTAGCAGGTGCAAAGTAAGGGGTAACTTCAGAAGCTACAGGAGGGCTCCCTACTCCAGCTGCTGCGACAACCAGAGCAAGAGTGATCTCAACCTCTGCATCCAGGAGGCCAGTTCCTGGTCTCCCAGAGAAGGTGTAGCAGTTTGATCCACCATGGGTTCATCCTCTGGGGATGGATTTGGTGAGGAAGAAGTGTCAGGTGCCGGAGGCTCACAGGTTGCGAGGATGATTGTCGTGATGGATCCTGGATCTCCTTGGGGAGGATCCGACTCATGATCTGGATTTGGCACAGGGTCCTCTTTGAGTGGTGGTGAGCTGGACGGAGTGTGGCACTGCTCAGCGCTCGCAAGTGGCATTGGCAGCGATTGAGGGTCAAGCATGCCTGACGAGGGGTCTGGAGGCGCAATACCTTGTGGATGGCTTGAGTTGGGCTGAGACAGAGATTCCTGTCCCAGCTGGAGGTCAGAGCCTCTTGGAGAGTCTGAAGAGAGCGTCCACTGGGCGTTGCTGACTTGGGCAGCCCTCCCAATTAATGGAGTGGCCTGTCACCTTGAACGCTCTACAGTGTTACTGCTTCGCAGGAATGTCCCTTCTCGGAGAGGGAGGACCTCGTTGCTGGCCATCCTTCCGCGGAGAGGGAGGACTAGGCCTAGAATGGTTTTGTGTGGGCCCGTTCTGCTGGCCACTTGGTGAGCAGAAGGTGGTTCCTCTTCTTTGGGAGGCACACCAGTCAAAGTGGCTGTGCCTTGATACATTGCTCCCACAGTCTGGGCCTCCGTGAAGGAGGTGGCGTGGTTGCGAAGTGGCACTGGGGAAGGGCTTCCTCAGAGGAGGTCCCAACCCAACAGGAAATCCACTCTGGGCCGAGTTCCACCCACCACACCAAGGTGGTGGGGTAGCGTGCCCCAAGGTGTTGTAACCTGGAGCTTGACTCTGGGAACGGTTGTGGTGTGGCCCTCTATCCACTTCATCTCCCACTGGGTGTGCTCGTCAACCGTGGCACTGGCTGGTACTTGGGCCTGGGAAATCAGGCTCACGTCTGCTGCAGTGTTGACCGTGACCGGAAGGGCCACTGGCAGGCTAGAGCCCTTAAGGGGGGCCACTGAGATGAACTGGGTCCCCAGTCTCTCGGGGTAAAGTATCTTCTGTGGCCCGTCCGTGGAGAATGAGGTGTTAATTAGGTTGACGAACTTGGTGGTGGGGACATGATGTGGACAGGCCGGATGTCCAGCACTGTAGTGGCTGGTAGCACCACAGGATTGGCACAGGCCCTTTATAGGGGCTTGGTGACCGGCAGTGACGGTTGGTGGAGAGGGTTGAGTGGATGTAGAGGGAGAGGAGTTCTGGTTATTATTAGGAGGCTGCTTACTAGTGCCTAGCTTGTAGCGGCACTCAGCTTCAGTGTGCCCCAACCTCTTACAGTGGGTGCAAGTAGGCTTGCTAGGCAGTCCTTTCTTCGGGCGAGTTGAGCCTGAGAGGTACCTGGGTGGCACTATGCGCCGCTGAGATGCTGTGGGACTGGTTAAAATTAGGTTTCCCATGAATCGGCCATGGCAGGCTTCCATAAGGGTAATGGGCTGCTTTATTATTGAGATATATATACAGCAAGGGGCCCAGGCACGCATTGGTAAAAATCCTCCAGCATGGTCCGATTGAAAAGGTCCTCGAACATAGTGCACGACAAGGAGTCGAACCAGTGGGTACCAGACTGGGTCTTGTGACAGGCCCATTCAGTCCAGGACCAGCCAACTTCCTTGGCAAGATCTCAGAACCGCTCTCCATTTCTCCGGGTTATTTCAGTAGACCTTCATGATGACTCTATGCACTTCAACCATGTCGCCTCTGGCTCTTCTCCAATGAGCGGGGCTGCCTTAGCCTTGCCTTCCATGTGCTGGGCAAGCACTAAGGCCCTCTCTGTCTTAGTGGTGTTGTAGTTCTCAAAGAGTGCCTCTATTTCCTCCAACCATGCTTCTGGCTCTTCCTCAGTCCACTTAGGGACAAGGGAATTAATGCTCGAGATCGGAGCATTTGGTGCAGCAGGTGTGAGGTTGGAGGCTTGTTGTACAGCATTTTCCCTTCTAGCTTTTTCCAGCTTGAGCTCCTTTTCTTTGAGAGCTAGCTCACACTGTCTTCTCCGTTCTTCTCTTTCATTTTCCAGCTGCCTCTGTTCTTCTTCATACCTCCTCCATTCGGTTTGTGTTCCGCCATTCCAGTTTTCTTCCTCTGCTTGGCCAAGTCATCCAGCTGTTCCTTAACCTACTTGGTGAGGTCTAATCCCGTGAGACTTGCCTCCCAGTTCCATGAAGGCTCTGTGATTATCTGTCGCCATGGTTCTGGTGGGTAAGGGCGTCTATCTGGGTTGAATGGACGTACTTGGGCAGCGAGGAAGTGTCCCTCAGATTTGGGTGACACTTCAGTGGTGTGGCACCTTTTCAGTAAGGTGGCAGTAGTTGAGTGTGCTGTAAAGGTCACACTGATGGCACTCAGTATCTCTATGTACTGGTGTAACTTATGTAGTCACAAAAGGACTTTTTCTTCTGTGTTCCTTTTTTTCTGTTTTTTTTTGGTGGCACTATGGTGCCAGTGCGTTCCTAGGAATAACACTTGACTTTGAGTCCAACTAATTTGTAGTCAAGAGAAAATGCACTCTGCCCAAGCAGAGTGTAACTAATAAGTGGAGAGAAAGGGAAGGTAAAAGAAAGAGATAGGTAAGCCATTCAGTTTAGGACAATGCTTCAAATTAGCAGCACTGTGAAAGGAAATAAATTGTGGTTGCTTTTGGCCCTCCTGGGTGACTAGTTCCAAGTAGCAGCTGTTACTTCCTTTTCATGCAGAGGGAGGAAGGCTACTTTTTATGCTCAGGTCTGGATAAAAGACCCCACCCATGACCAACAGTTTTCTATACCTGTGATTTTAGCTTAACTTGTCCTCATCTATCTGCGGGACAGAGGTGTTTTTTTTATTTTAATAAATTATTCCTATGTCTGCCCGTTCTTTCGATGAAGACGGTGCATGTACACTTCTGGAGTTCAGGTTAAATGCTTACTTGAATGGATAAGGAAGAGAGAGAGAGAGAGAGAGAGAGAGAGAGAGAGAGAGAGAGAGAGAGAGAGAGAGAGAGAGAGAGCCAGTGTTCTTACTGCCTGAGTAAAAAAAATTAAATTATGGTAAATGCACAATAGCAGGGTTCTTAATTTGAAACACGATTTCTCGGGCTGTTTTAAGGGATTGTCTTAGCAATCTTAACTTTCCCTGTTGTCCCTGAGTCGTAAGTCTTACACTGAGAAGTATGGTTAAATTATGAAGTTCTTTTTCTTTTATATAATTCCCTGCGACAGTGTATTTTGTATAGGAACTTTTTTATATGTCCTAAATAAGTTATTCCCTGACTAAATTATTACTTGCTTTCATCTGTTGTATGGAATCCTATGCCTAATTTCCCTGTAATATTGAAGTCAATTTTTCCTAAGAGTTTGTTATTAGTATGATTACTACGCTCGGCAAAAGTAGTTCAGTGGAGCAAATGAGGCAGAGGACGCTACTGGACTCATGGCGTCACACGGTAAAACAATATCACACAATAACAACAAGGGGTTTTAAGATGGCAGACTGGGGAGTGGTCAACCCATTCCAAAATGTCGGACGAGTCCCATGATAACACAGCTGCAGCGTTTGATTCAAACAGACGGCTGGAAACAGACTGGCGGAGAATACACAACTTCCCGATTCCTCGCTGTTTATTTCACAATAAAAGCATGAAACACTTAAATTCCTCTTACAAAACGAAAGAAGCTGATGTGGGAATACAAGTTTTAATTAAATATACCAACAATGCAAGTTATTGTACGTTATGGAGATGGAAAACGAATTTACTAGGATCTACGCTTTTTTTTTCTTTCTCGCGCCAAATTAGCCGCTCCAAGCACCCGCCATGCTTACTGTGAGGCTGTTCGAGGATGCAAAGAAATGGACCTGTGAACATCCTGGACGGCTGGAATTTACGTTACTGAAACTACAAATTACGAAAGTTACCCCGCTATCGCTTGCTTTGCAATATTAATGGCAAGGAAAACGATATGATTCTGCAGTATGGAAGTTTATTAACTTGATCACTTTAGTCGGTGGCCCCTCTGTAGTGATGAACGGTTGCTGGTTTGGAAATTCTATGGACTTTGTAAATTTGTCTGTCCTGTCCTATGAGAGAAATGCTAGGCACACGTTTTCCATTCTGTCATGCAATAGCTGTAGTTTAAAGATAAAAATCATGCATTAATCCTTGGCCGGGAATAGCAAATATTAAATCCTTTACTCATTAACTTACATGACCTTGGGTGGAATGGCAAACCTGGTATCTGAACTCTGCAAATGTGTTTCTTTAAAATTTTTGTAAATTGTAAATTATAGCTGCTTTCATTTACTGCACTCCCCTACCTACTCAAATTCTTATAACATTGGTATTCTTTATATTACTTACCTTGGCCTGAATCCTTCTTTTTGAAGAATTTAGCATGAAATTAATATGATCTGACTTTTCTCATTGAAATTGTTTGTAGTTAATTTGATTCCAAGTTCTTTATCTCTGTGAATTAATTAGAGATCGTGGCGAAGGTCGACCACTGTTACGTTGGGTCCTTCGGCTGATGAGTTTAATTATTAATTACTGCTTGATTAATGCAGCCTTGTGATAACGAAGCCCAAGTAATCCTACCACTTGACTGAAATTACCCAAAAGATAGACAATCAACTTAATTAGATTAGGTCGCCAGTCGGAACTAGGTTACTGAATATTTTGATTTACTATTAATTAAGAGCCTCGATGGCTTGGTTGGTAGAGTGGCAACCACAGACTTCATAGAAGCCTGTGGCGAGGTTCAATCCCCAGCCCGACCAGTCAGAGGCGGAAACTTTGCTATCCGTGTAGACATCCCAGGATTACGATGTAATCACGGATAGTTGCTGAAAGCAAATGGATGTTACAGACTAATACACACATAAACAAAGCCACTCCAACATCTTCTAAAAACATAACAGACACCTCACACGCCTCGAACTGTTGGACTACCCGCCCAGTTCTCCTCGTGCTGCTGGGAGAAAGGGAGCGGGGGTTTGTAATACATGTACACGCGTTAGGTACCGGGGTCTAAAGCGATGTCAGGCAGGGCAGCCTATCAAGGTTGGCCTACCCCACCGCCAAATCAAAAGTCCTTCCAAAGAAGGCACCGTGTTTACCCCATATAAAAATGGGTATAAAAGCACGTTAAAACGAAGAAGAATAAATTAAGTATTCCCAGTGATCACCCACCCAGTCCAACACAAATGGATTCTACCGAGGAATCTACATGGGCCAATTACAGCTCTCCAATTCATCCCGTTGTACACAGTAAAATCTCTCTTACGTTAACTTCTATGACTCAAACAGCTGATAGCTCTAGTATGTAGTTTTCTAGACTATTAAAGGCTATTCCTCTTCCAAACAAAGATATGATCAGGTCTCAAGGCTTGCCTGAGGATTACTTATAATTGACCTCTCCTAATTCTTAATTACTGTAAGGGGGAATATCTTATACAATCCCACTAGGTAATACTAATTATACTTCGATACTGACTTCATATTACAGGAAATATGGTTCCACCAGGGTCTTTAGTCAATGGCTGAGAAGGGGGAAATTAAAATAAAAGAAATACAGTGGGAGAAATAAATAAAGGAACAGTGAGTAAAGGTCATTCGCAGACTTACCTTCACATAGGCTGCTTGCGCGTACTTGCAACGGACGCCCGGGGTCTGTGAAAAACACGTAACGTCGGTTCCAATAAGAAAAAAAAAAAGGACAAAGGACATAGTGAGCAGGAGCACTAACGATGATGTGCTCTACAGGACTGCCGGTTTCTCTCTGACCTGGGATGACCTGTGTTCTTTGAGGGCATGTCATGTTATTTTCCATCCAGCCCTCCATAGCCTCCGGCAGTCTGAAAATGACAAAAACATCACCGATACATAGTACAGAGAAAAGTAATGATTAAGGACACCCTCACTAAAGGTGGCTTGTGAAAACCTCCCTGTTGGATTAGGTCCCAATAGTAACTTACAAGTTGTTAGGAACGGTTTGAATTTTGAACAGAACAACCAGCCTGCTTCCCTCTCTACTTTCTTCACAGAGAAAGCTTTTCCCTGGCTTTTGTCTTTTCTTTGGTCTTGATTATATTTCTACTAAAATACTGCAGAGAGTGTCGAACAGCAGAATATATATATATATATATATATATATATATATATATATATATATATATATATATATATATATATATATATATATATTGTCAGTATGTGTTTACTTTTAACGTAAATTAATTTGTTTTGAATAAGCCACTTTGGCAGTAATTATTCTTTGTGGGCATAGGTATAATGAGCATATATATATGTAATATATACATTTATTTATTTATTTGTTTGTTTGTTTATTCATAAATTCATTTGTTTACTCATTTATTTATTATCTGCACGAAATCCCTCTCTCCAATAAAGACGCATTTATCAACATACATAACCAATATACCACTTAATAGTGCTCTTGCCAAACAATAGTTATTACTGACCTCAAATCCAGCTGAGGCTGAACAAAGCCTATCTTGAACAATAGCTCCATGGAACAAAGAGCCTATCGTACGTGATAGTTTGTACCAGATGTACCCGATGATATATTTTTTTTACGAATAATAACCACGCAATTTCGGCCTCAATTTCCATGTGGCTTTGAGCTCATAGCCTAAAGAAAGCAGCCTGTAAAAGTTCAAGAGTTCTAGAAATGATCGGATATAGAAATGCACGTCTGTAGGGCAATAAACCAATAGGAATTAAGTATTAAGTGAAATACTGAAGTGTTGGGTAAACGTCAGCAGTTCACTGTTTAGTATCAAGAAGTTAATTTATCACATATTTCTGAGGATATGAACTGATACTTGTTTTACGCAATTATAAAGCAAGTTTATTTATTTCATCTAGAAATCTTACGAGCCACGAACGTTCAGTTTTCAAAGACTTTTATGCTGATAAATCATAAAGTCTCTTTTTACAATTAAAAAAATATATTACAAAAGCCACTGATGAGATATCTTAATCAGATTTGTTCTATGTACTCAGCAGTTACCAAAGTTTTTAATCACATTTCATTTGTGTATTTCAAGTACCCTGTTGATGAAAGATGAACCCCTAAAAAATGGCTACTCCTCAAGAAAAGGCACAATGTGTGCCATGGTTTATTGAAACAAAATCGGATACGCAGACAAAAACTACAGAGCTGAGGATCCACTGTCACATCCGTCAATTCGTGCATGGCAATAAGAAATATGTGAAGACAGGACAGTGATGGATAAAGGAAGAGGACGGCCAAGAAACTAAGGAAAACATCGATCGTGTAAGACAACCTTGATCGTTCACCTGCAAGTCCAACCGCATTCGCTGCCAGACTCTTACAGTTACCACGTTCAACAGTGCACAAAGCCCTACAAAAGGACTTGCGATTGTACACTTACAAAGTGCAACTCATACAGGCACTCTAGCCAAATGATAAACCAAGACGATAAGAGTTTGCAGTTAACATGCTGGAACGAATTTCTGAGGATGAAGCGTTCTTCAACCGAGTTTGCTCTAGTGATGAGGCAACCTTTCATGTTTCAGGGAAACTGAACACACATAATGTGAGAACCTGGGGATCAGAACATTCCCATGTGACTAGGGAACTTCACCGAGGAATACAAAGGTGAATGTGTGCTGTGGGATCATGTGCAATCGAATCATTGGTCCATTTTTCTTCAACGAGACATCAATTATTGCAGATGTTCATCACAACTAGATGACCTTCAACCAACCATCATTTTCCAGCAAATGGCATCACCATATTGGTGGATCATGTTCGTGTGTTTAAATCAAACATTTCCAGACCGGTGGATTGGAAGGATGGCCCAATCCCCTGGCTACCTCTCTTTCAATTGTGATATCATTCCCCTAGACTTCTTTCTATGGGGTTATGTTAAAGATATCGTGTATCGGACAAAGATATGGGACATCACTGATCTCAAGCAAAAGATCACTGATGCCATTGCCACCACTGATGAGGCTATGATACAGCGAACATGGCAAGAAATCGAGTACCGTCTTGATGTGCTTCGTGCAACTAATGGTGCCCATATAGAGGTGTATTAAAGGTAAAAAACTTCAATATCTACTCCTCATTTTGTAATAATTTCCACATATTTGTCTGTTCATTTGCTTTTGTAATATATTTAAATTGTAAAGAGACTCTATGGACACCCTGTATTACCAAATTCTCAGTTTGAACAAAAACGAAAATATAACTCGCTTGAACTTCGTCGTAATTTGCAATCCTAGTTAGGGTTATTTTCTTTACAAAATGAATCCTTTTGGATTTTCGTATTTTCACACTTGTTTTTCAAGTTGTGTAAAACTAACAAAAACACTTTAAATCGAGTGCAACCAACACAACAACTGCTTGTATTTGAGTTCCTGGTAGCAGATTGACTACTCTTATATATATCACGGAAATGAAGCATAAGAAATCTCTTAGAATATGAACATTCAGGGAAACATCAGCTGCTGCTTCTTACTAACATTTTCAATGGAATTGCTATAGAATTTTTCAGTTCTTCGGAATTATTGATCGGATTTTGACTTCAACACGGACATCAAACTTTAACGATATTTGATTTGAAATTGTCATAAGTCAATTGAAATAAACGCGATTAGGCGTCGAATCACGGAACTTCTGCGTGTCATTTGAAATGTCAATGTCAGAATAGACTTTACATAAATAATTTTTATTTCTCTGAAAGATCAAATTGGTTTTAAAACTTACAGCAGTGCCGAGAACGATTTCAGTGACTAATATAGTCAACACATTTCCGATGCGTGTGAATATGTTAATGCCTAGGGGATGAATTAAAATGAATTATCTAGAAAAATTAAAAAATAACTTTATGGTATTTTTTCAGAGACTCGACGTGCACCTGTTATGGAAAATGAGTCAGTGTATTAAAAGAATATGAAATGCATTATGACGAATAAATATGGAAGTGGAAGATTAAAATGGTGGTTTATAAAGGCGTTCATCTTTAGAAAGACGCACATCATTGTAAAGGTGTACATTCTATAAAGGTGTACATCTTTATAAAAGTATATTCATAAAGTGTACATCTATGAAAGTGTACATTTTATAAGGTGTACATCTTTATAAAGGTGTACTTATCTATAGTGTATGTCTTGGCCCCAACTTCGAGAGCAGTAACGCTTCATAAAACGGAACAGGAATCGCATTCATGTAAAAATCAATTAATTATAATATTGCACTGACAAGAAACTGCCCTTAAAATAACAACGTCAATCCATGACGCTAACATGTCTAATAATTATGAGAAGTTCAAGGAAATAATAAATAATAAAAATAAAATAATATAACTGACTCGCAATTTTCCCATCTTCATTATCGTTATCTAACTTCTTCAGTGCGTCCTATCATCATCATTATCATCAGTCGGATAAGGGAATCATTTCCAACAAAGGAAAATTAGGGAAATTTCAGTTCAGCCATTTTTCCATTCAGTCCAGAGATCCATCTACTTGACCTTTATCATTCTTCGGAGAAACGAAGAACAGAAATGAATATAAAAGTACAATATCCAGTCCCTAATTCATTTGACCCGCTCAACCTACCCATTAGCCATTATCCACAAAAGGGGGCCCATTATTTAAGGAGGTAGGGTGGGGGACGAAAGAAGACCATTCGTTATATTAAGCAACCAGATTAACTTTCATCTAAGAAGCAGATTGTTCTCTCTCTCTCTCTCTCTCTCTCTCTCTCTCTCTCTCTCTGGAGATTTCTGGAACATTTCAGGTAATAATGAAAATTATATATATACATACATATATCTATATTTATATATTTATACACACATATATATAATATATATATATACTGTATATATGTATACGTATGTATAATATATATTATATATATATATATATATATATATATATATATATATATATATATATATATATATATATATATATATATATATATATACATATATTATTATACACATATACTGTATGTATGTGTGATCATACATTATGAGGAAAGTAAAGAAATATGAACTTTATATTTTTACCTCTATATGTTTCATCTTTGTACAGTATTAAGTCAATTTGATAATTATTTATAAGGCTGTAACTTTTATAAAGCATAAAATATAAAACAACAGCTATTTATATATAAACCTGAGTAATAACCCATTATTACCCTTTGCATTTAATACCATCATAGATAAAATTTCCAAAATAGAAGGAAATTTTTATCCATTTACCAGTCACTCAAGTAACACTCTTTGGAAACTATTTCGAAAGTTCAGTGCCAAGGCAATTTCACTTTCCACACCATCAATCTCCTGTCAGTTGAGGACTTTATATATGTAATACATACATGTTTGAGGCGGAAGTATTAAGCTAATGGGTGCTGTTGGCATCTGATCGTCGCTGGGCAGACGGGCCCAGAATCAGTTTGGCCGAATTTGGGAGAAAGGTGATTAATTTTTAGATTTATCCGCATGTCAAACAGGTTGGTCTCTTCATTTTAACCATTTGTTTTGTGTTTGGGAATTTAATAGGAGCTTACTTGGCAAGTTTATTCTTATGGGATTTATAATAATAATAATAATAATAATAATATTACTAATAATAATAATATTATTAATACACACACACACTATTATTATTATTATTATTATTATTATTATTATTATTATTATTGAGAAACAAATCCACAGTTATGTGACAGTACAAATATATTTGAAAATAAAACTATTGCAAAGTTTCATAACTAGGTTTGTTTCTCCATTTGAAGATTCATGCTACTGTCAGTATTATTATTATTATTATTATTATTATTATTATTATTATTATTATTATTATTATTATTATTATTATTATTATGGGCTATGATTTTTTATCGTAAATGAAAAGGGTAACTATAAGAATCCCAGATTCATGGTACTATGTTGGAAAGTAACAAAAATACATTATATAAATTTTAGTAATGATCTAAGGTTCTTTTGCATGGATGAAAATAATACGAATTCCGTATTCTGATATTCATCTTGGAAAGTTGAAAAGGCATAAACAGATGACAGATGGTTTAATAGCTTAAGAGTTAGCGTGGGCTAAGATGCACTGATCTTGAATTTGAAATGAATCAGATGTGCGTGAGGATCTTGAGAGTAAAAGGAAGATACCATACATGATGTACATGTGCCTCTAAATATATATATGATAGTATATGAAAGAGGTAAGAGAAAGTGTTGAATAAGTCTAGTACAGATGTGAGGTGTCAAGAGATTGAAAGGTTGTGATTTCACGTTCATGTTCGTCTTATACTATAACGTATCATCGTTATCAGGAGTTTTGATATTTACATTGAAGATGGACCTAGTTATTTTGTCTATTCGTCCGATCTCTTCTTTCTGTATTTCCTATTACCCTCTGTTATTTCTTTCAAATGAACACCATTTTCTTTGGAAGACTTAGTTCCTGCTGCGAGCGTTCCATTCTCGCCAACACTCTGTTGGTCGCGAGTTCGAATCTCCGACCGGCCAGTGAAGAACAAGAGGAATTTGTTTCTGGTGATAGAAACTACTTCGCTATAATGTGGTTCGATTCCACAATAATCTGTAGGTCCCGTTGCTAGGTAACCAATTGTCTCTAGCCACAAAAATAAATCTAATCCTTCGGCCAGCCCTAGGAGCTGTTAATCAGCTCAGTGGTCTGGTTAAACTAAGATATACTTAACTTTAAAGACTGAATTTAAGTCATTTGGTTTGGGCTTGTTCCATGTATCAAGGTTTATCTTCTGAATAATAATACACACACACACACACAATAATAATAATAATAATAATAATAATAATAATGTATATTTGTCACTTCATATGGCACAGAGTTCATTAATGGGAAGAAGAAGCTGAATAAACCTAAAAGAGAATTTAAGATATGTGAAGAGAAGAAAGCTTGTAATAAATTCTAAACATGAACAGGAAATGGGATAATGGAATACAAGATGAAAGAGGTGGTTAACTCATAAACTGAGTCCAGGAAGTCAGCGGAAGTTCTACAAAGTTGTTGAACAATAAAAGTTTCTCTAGAGAGGCAAAAGTTGGGATGATGAATGGGATGTTGAATAGCTTTAATATGGAATCGAAGTGGTGGTGGTGAAAAGCGTTGCTGGGGGAGAGAGAGAGAGAGAGAGAGAGAGAGAGAGAGAGAGAGAGAGAGAGAGAGAGAGAGAGAGAGATTGTTCAGAATAGGTTATCAGGTTGGAGAACGTGTTCAAAATCAAAAGAAGAGTGTTGTTGAGAATTTCCATTCGGCATACATGTTTCAGTAGGGTACAGTAGCTTTATATAGGTATACATATTTTTATGTATGAACCACTTTCCTTTTCGCCCTATCCTTGCCTCTGCCCTAATATTTAAAAGTCAACAATGTGCTTGATTTGTTATTTTTTGGTTGTTTTCTTTATTATGAATGGAATTATACTAACATGTGATAAAGCTTTAATAAAAGCAGAGTAAAGATGAAAGGAGTGAAGCTTGATGTGAGCCAAGTTAAAATACACAGAGACATGCTTTGTTTATATATTTAGAGAATTTGTTTCATATAGTACAGCAGAGCTAAAAACACAATATTATGTTACTTATTATATTCATATAGACAGAGAGTTAACATACACACACAATAATGCTTATATATATATATATATATATATATATATATATATATATATATATATATATATATATATATGTTATATATATATATATATATATATATATACATACATTACACATAATATTATTGTCATATGTATATATATATATATATATATATATAGTACAGCGTTATTAATATAACAGCTGTAGAGTATATTGCTTATACATACATATGAAGTACATAATAGCTGAAGCATACATACATATATTATTACAACATGCTTCACTTTCTCAGGAGAGAGATCCAGAGTACACAACATTGAAGTCATTATCTGCTTACTTAGAAACTACAACTTTTGTCATTCCTACTATTAATGCTATATCTCTTTCTTCTTCTCCCTTTTCAATATTACTCAAAGTGCCTTATTTCAGATGAAGAACGACTAGCAATAAATAGTTATTCTCTTGTTTGTAGCTCAGATAATATTCTAGATTAAGCCTCAATATAAAACCATTTTTTATAAGGAGAATAAGAAATATTGCAGACATAAATTATACATGTCGGCGCTTATTTTCCTGGCTTAGTGTAAATTGGTCCAAAGCAAGGGATGAAGACTATTTATGAGAAAAGGACATCTGTGATACTAGCCATATGGAGTCTTCCTTCATTTGTAAAATGCCACATCTGTCATTTTCGCACACATGCCTGGAAATGTGGGATCTCTCCTATTGAGGTAGGGCATGATACACAAATAATAATACAAGTATACATGTAAGTGTGTAGAAGTCGTTTATATATATCAATAATAAATATATTATTATATAGATATGTATATATACATACATATTTATATACATATATATTTGTATATATATATATATATATATATATATATATATATATATATATATATATATATATATATATACTGTATATATATATATATATATATATATATATATATATATATATATATATATTAACAATACGACACGTAGCAATATATCACACACAGGTGTGCACAGAATACATTAGCTACTGACACATCACACACACATAGCAGCATATATATATGTATACATATAGGAGCATATATAGATAAATGAGTAGATAGATAGATGATAGATAGATAGATGACACGTGTGTGTGTTTTCTCTGCTCACCTGTGTGTAATGTATAGACATTCATTATTGTGTTAATAACAATGAATTCTTTCTTCAGCAAACACCAGAGTAGTCCTCACTAAAAACTTATTACTTTTTCAATAATGAATGCTTATGGTGGGTAAATCTAGTCAATAGAATATTAATACACTGAGTTAATTAGTTAATGAGTCATCGTTCCTTCATCAAGCAACCGAAGAATGGATAGTGATCGGGGCTTGAATACACCGATTTGTAAGCATGCCTGTTATATATATATATATATATATATATAGAGAGATCATTTTAGACGTGATTTTAGCTTAAAATTAAAATTAATGAATGTTAATGACCAGAGCTCGTGCATTGAACCTCCGAGCCTTCGGGGTGTGTGTGTGTGTGTGAGAGAGAGTATATATATATATATATAGAGAGAGAATTGTCAGTTTAGTAAAACAAACATTTTGAATAATAAGACTCCGTGTGTCCCAAAATATAAATATGACAGTTTCACTGTTGTGAAATTAAGATTTATAGCACAGCCAAGCTGCACATAAAAGAAGACATCGTTGGTTGGTCGCCATAGTCACGATTTTTCTATTTTTCCATACTGTCGAAACTCGAGAAAATATCGTCAGGAACATCACCTCAGATACAAGTAGTTTTATGAATCAATGCCAGCGAAGAGTTTGTTCTTAATATCGTAGAAAAAACTATCTGAATATGATATCATAATGCCATCAAAGCAATAAAAGCAAATGTGTTGCTCATAGGTCACTACAACACATGACTTCAGTTTGTTTATTAGCCTTCGAAGCTGGGACATGTCGTGAGTTTATTAAATTGTGAAAATATTGTCATTTTCAGCAACCTTTTACTGATTGTTTAATATTACTTATCTAACCGAACTATTAATACTTCTTCAAGAGACAGTTGTTGAATAGTCATGAACAGCAATTAATAGTTTGCCACAATGCTCCTACTACCATTTCACCGCGGTGAGAGTACTTACAGCCAGATTTGAGCCGACAGGAATGGACTTGGCACGTAATTTTCACCATGTCATTAAAACCATCGAGTTTTTTCACAGGCACATGCCGCCGAGGCCCGACGCAGCTTCACGTATTTCCGCAGCCCAACCGGCGCTAGGCCATCAAGGGGTAAACATTTGAGACGGTCTTCACTCTCCTCAGTGAGGGGCGTTAGCATGCCACGCTCCAGACGCACTAGTGGAAAGCCGACGCAGCCAGGGCAGCATGATATCTTCGGCATCGTAGCATCGAAGGCACCACGTCTGCAGGTCTTCTTAGCCGGGTGCTGACTGGCGTGGTGTCAGTAGCCGATGAGGTTTCGAGCGGGACGGAGAGGCCTTCTTAAAGGTTTCGAGGGCGCTTGATAGCCCTCAGTCGCACCTGTTTCAGATCCATCTTGCAGCAGTACTACACCGGTTGAAGAGTCCGGCCGCTGACCTGTTGACCGAAAGACGTCCGTGGCGAGAGCGGTTGTAGGTCTTCAATTGTCAAATCATAACCATGAGCAGCTTGGGTTACTTGTCGTTACGAGGGGCCCAGAGCACACCGGAAGAAACGCCCAATGTCCTCGATCCTCAGCGCACATACGGAATGAACAGCGCGACAACAACACCAGCTTCAGGTTCGACCGAGAACCCGCCTCATTTTCCAGGATATTTCATAGTGTCTTGATTTATTACCTTCCGAACTTCTTCATGCCTTCGTAACATGTCCAGCAGCAGAAGGAGCCTTGCTTTGCCTTCAATAATGCCGGAGCAGGCCCTCTCCAGCCCCGTGGCAGTTTGCAAAAGTAAGCCACCAACCATGTTTCGGCTCATCTTCCTCACTTTAAAAACAGTGAGCCGATACTGAATACGATTAGCAGAGCAGGCGTGGTGTTATGAGCAGCACCACCCAGTCAGGCCTGCTTCCTCACCCCTTTCTAGAACTATTCATACTCTCTCGTCTGGCATCCTCCTCTTTCTTTCGGCTCACCTTCCTTTTTCTTCGTTCTCTTCTCTCCTAGTTTTCTCTCGTTCTTTTGTTGCCCATGCTTCATTTCTCTCTTTCTCGCCTTCCTCTCTTCCTCTCTTCTTCTTTCGTTATTTCATACGTTTTCGTTTCTTCAGCTCATTGGAGTGAGGCATTTGGAGTTTTCTGTTCACTTGGTTTCTTCCGTGAGAGCCCGCTTTCTTTCTGACCATGAAGATTTGGTGGTTCTTCAACATAAATTGTTAGGAGTGATTAACAGTCTGGAATATAGTTTGGGGAATAATCCCTTGCTTTGCGACACTCGATAGATAAGCACCTTTCGCAGACACTGTGGCTGAGAGCGCTCAAAGGTCACACACGGAGTGTCTTCCACACCGTGATAACACGCCACATATTCTGTGGAAACAATGCACAGGTGCAGTTTGCAGCTTGCGGGCATGGTGGGTTTGTTGGATGGGATGAATACTAGGTGAATAGGTCTGATCCAAGCGCGCATTTGGCTTACTTCAAACTTACTAAAGTTACAGCAAATAGGTGTGGGGTAAGATTAGAGACTTTTAACATGGCTTCCAGGTACGAAATCTTCTGCTTCCTCAGGTTACACCTGAGGAGCTGCTTGGTTATAGTGACATTAGCTAGGCGGTCGGCTGCAAGGTTAGTGAGGGTTGAACAAGTGGCGACACGGAATAAGTTATACAGGGTAAATTTTGACTGCATTACGAGACAGTAATAATAAATTATGGGAGGAAGTTTTGAAAATTGAGGACATCTTTGAATGGGTTACTGGTTACTGTTGATGGTGTTGTGGAGACTTAGATGTTTCGTTGTTTTTTCCTCTTGTCAGACTACCTTAATGTTGAGAAAGAAGCAGTCTTTAATACGGTGACTAAACTCAGGTTTGAGCAGTTATAGCTGCTTCTGAGGGTGTATTTTGGGGATATTTTACCACTCAGGCTCTGAATCTACTTTGAAAAATGCATATCTTTATGGTTCACAAATAATTTTCACTGGGGAGAATTTGTATCGTTATTATGGGATTTGAAAGTACGCTTTTGTCTGATAGAGGGTTGCTTGTGGAGGTTCCTGTTATTGATATGAAATTGTTTCACAGTTTTATTATCCAGCCTTTTCCTAGTAGTTTTGATGGTTGGATGGTGACTGGGATGGAATAGAGACTATGTATATTTTGGGTGATCAGTATCAGTCCCTCTATAATTATGTCAGGTGTACTTTAGTTCATGACAGATATGTTTGTGACAGTAGGATTTTTGCCTTAGAAACGTCGACTTGTTAGGATGAACTGTCACTTGCTCATAATCAGACACCTTCAGACTGTGACTTTACAACATTCCCGCTGGAGTATCACGCGGCCTCCACGAAGACTCATGGCAGTTTTTTGTGCAAGCCCAGATCTCCACCGATGTCATAATACTGCATACTGATACCTCTGGCTGAAAGGATCCTGCTTCTTGAGTGCCTCTTGTCGGATTGTCACACCGAAATTCCAAGTGCTCAGTAGGATGGTATACAAGTTGAGCACTCGTCTCTTCATGCGTCACCCTCATGGGGAACACGGTGTTATCCCTGTGCCTTCTCCCTAGGAGGACATAACCACGATTCCTCCACTTTCCCACCGCCTGAGGATGACTTTTTGTTCTGACCACTACCTCTCTCATTGATTTTGTTGTTGACTGCGGTCTTAGTTGTCATGCTGTGCAGTGTTGGGGGTTTCTGAATTTTGATTTTGCCATGTTCAATTATGTGTATTTCTTTTGGGTTGGTAATGTGGGAGATATCCCACATTTGTTTTTCTCTGTGCCTATTTTTAAAAGTTTTGTTTTTCCTTTGTTTCTCAGATGCATTGAATTAGAGGTCAAATAAATGGAGGAATGTGACTTATCATGACTTCAGTCAAGTTTGACTTATTTTGACTCATATGTCGTAGAGACTCAATTAGTGGAAATTGGATAGCACTATGTTATTCTGACTTGGTTATTTTTGAGAGGGTTAACAGTTCTGGGATATAGATACTCCCATTTCCTTTCTATTTGGTTACAAACTGTTTGCTATTGCTAGACTACTGAATAAACTGCTTTTGTAGACATGTTTTTGCTGAAATTCCTTAGTTCAGTTAGTGACTTGGATAACGAGAGAGAGAGAGAGAGAGAGAGAGAGAGAGAGAGAGAGAGAGAGAGAGAGGAGAGAGAGAGAGAGAGAGAGAGAGGCTTGACTGAGGGAGAGAGGAGTTAAGCTGGAGCAGGCTGGCCAGCGCCACTACCATGATTTCTTTTGAGATACGTATAAGGTTAATTACGTCATTGACCTTATAACAGATGTAGTAAGAGGTTATGACCTTATTGGACCTTTATATATAGATATATATATATATATATATATATATATATATATATATATATATATATATATATATATATATATATATATATATATATATATATATATATATATATCATACAAGGTCCAATAAGGTCATAACCTTCTTATTACTTATATAT
This sequence comes from Macrobrachium rosenbergii, assembly GCF_040412425.1. NCBI lineage: Eukaryota > Metazoa > Arthropoda > Malacostraca > Decapoda > Palaemonidae > Macrobrachium > Macrobrachium rosenbergii. Next base: position 69,759,342 of record NC_089791.1, read on the forward strand.
ATATATATATATATATATATATATATATATATATATATTATATATATATATATTATATATATATTATATTTATATATATATATTATATATGTATACACATATATATATATATATATATATATATATATTTATATATATATATATATATATATATATATATATACACACACACACACATTAGAACTTTGAACTTATTTGTTCTAAATGTGAAACAAATTTTCCTATGAGAAATAAAGGGAATCACGATAATTTGTTCCATCCTACCCAAAAAGTCCCTGTTTTAGAATTTTTTCTGTTATTAATGTGTTCAAAAGATAAATTAAGAGTATAAAGTAATAAACAGTAGAAGTAAAATTTTGGAAAATTTGGTGAAAATGGTGCGTGGCCAGCTGGGATTGAGGGAGGAGAGACTGATCCCGTCGAGGAAACGAATATGGTCACAGTAGGCAAAAGGTTGATAACTAAATCAGTTCGCATTTTGCAAGGATAATCAAAGGAATTGATAGTGCATGTGTCTGATTGTGTCTGTGTGCGTGTAGAGAGAGAGAGAGAGAGAGAGAGAGAGAGAGAGAGTATTCAGTGTCTGGCAGGTAAGAAAACAATCCCTCACGCGTGTATGATTGTCGACGTGTTTACGCTTGGATCTTGAGTGCAAGAGGAAATCAATTATGCCACAACACATCAACTTAATGTTGGCAAACGGCAGAATTTAAAACTATAATCCAATAAACATGAGGATTTTTCAAACAAATAAATAATAGCTAAAGAAAGCCAGTAAGAAAAGGAAAGAGGTAAATAACTTTTCACCAGGAAG
>NC_089791.1:70062655-70157655 GCF_040412425.1 Macrobrachium rosenbergii
CTCTCCTTTAAAAGAGAGCCATGTAAGAAGTTGAGGACATCTACTCCGAGGGCTTCTACTTCTGTCTGTTCGTGGTCCCCAAGTCGTCTGTGTTTGGAGACCAGTCCTCTACATAAGCTACCTCAATCTCTTCGTCCAGAAGTAGTAGTTCAGTATGGAGATGAACTAACTAGTCAGTCCTTCCATTCACCAGGGCGAATGGATGATAACCTTGGATATGCAGGACGCATACTTCCATTTCCCTATCCATCCAAACTCCAAGAAGTATCTAAGGTTTGTCTTCCAGGACACAAACTCAGGCACCCCACAACAGTGTCTAAATGCCTGTCTCCTCTTGGAGCACCCGGCACCAGCTCCCAAGCGCCCAGCACCATCTAAAATCTTCCAGTTTCAGGCTCTTTGCTTTGGCCTCTCTACGGCACCTCAAGTGTCCACTCAAGTCCTCGCTCCTGTAGCAAATGACTTCATTTTAGGCATAAACGTTAGTCTATATTTGGATGACTTTCCTCTTCAGTCCCTTTTGAGGGAAAAGTGCGAAGGACTTGAACATCTCCTCTCTCAGGAACTGGGAATTATCATCTACCTTCAGAAGTCCCAGTTGCCCCATCGCAAGAGTTCCTCTATGTGGGTTATGAGTCTCAACTCTCAAACTTTTGAGGCTTTTCCATCTGCCAAGACAATCACCAGCTGCCTCCAGACGGTCCACAAGTGTCTATCCCCATCATCTTGCTCAGCCCATCAGTGGACGAGCCTACTGGGGACTCTGTCGTCCATCAAGATGTTCATAAAGTTAAACTTCATATGAGAGTTTGACAATTCTACCTCAAGGCCAACTGGGACAGGGAATCACAGCCGGACACTTACAAGAGTCCCATAAACCCGGAGATCAAGTCTGACCAGCAATGATGCCGGTCTGAACGTAAACTTTTGGAAGGAAAGCCCTTCATCTTGAGCCCAGACCTAGACTTCTATTCAGACTCCTTGGTTGTAGGTTGGAAAATCCTCTTGGGGAACCAGGAAGTTTCTGGGATATGGTCGCTGGAAGAACAGAATCTTCACGTCAACATCAGGGCTGAGAGCAATTCACTTAGGGCCTCTCGACCGTAGTTCACAAGACTGTGATATTCCATTCAGACAATACCACAGCCCTGATGTACATACGGCAGTGAGGAGGCACTTATTTTCTCTGCCAGACAGCTAATGACCATCTACTGTGGACAGATCAAAGTTGAGTGAGTCTAGTCACTCAATTTATTCAGGGCAAACTAAATATTCTGACAGATGAACTGAGCCATCAAAAGCAGGTCCTTCCCACCAAGTGGACCTTGGATCCCATGGTCTATCAGAATATGCAAAACTACGGCGCAGGCTGACATTGGACCTGTTTGCCACCTCAAGGAACCATCGCCTTCCTCTCTTTTGTTCTCAGACCCCAGACCCTCTAGCATGGGCAACTGACGCCATCCTGCTAGAGTGGTCCTACTTGGACCTCTACACCTTTCCACCCTTTAACATGGTCAGGGAAATGCTGAACAAGTCTTGAGCTCATCATAACGTTACGATGACTCATGTCCCATTCTGACCCATGAAAGAATGGTTCCAGGACCTGCTATGGTTGTGAGTCGACTTTCCAAGATTCCTTCCCCAAAAACAGTGTCTACTTAGACAACCTCACTTTAAGAGATAACAAAGGGTTGTCTGCTCTTGCCCTGACAGGCTTCAGACTATCCGGAAGCTTGTCAAAGCGAAAGGGTTTTCAAGACGTCCTGTAGAGGCTATTGCAAGATGCAAGCATCCATTTCCTAGCTGCATTCCAGACTAAGGGGCGTCTTCTGAGACGTCTGTGACCCAAATTGCGGATTTCCTTCTTTTATCCAAGGAGATCTAGGAATCTCTCGTCCTCCACCATTAAGGGGTACCAAGCTGTGTTTAGCTCAGTGTTTAAACACGAGTCCTGAATATTGTGTCAATCCCAGATTGTAACGGACATAGTGTTGAAGTGGCTGAAGTGACAGGTCCCTCTTTTGAACCTCTAGTTACGCTTCCCGGAGGAACCTTACTTGGAAGACTCCCTTCCTCGTGGCCATGGCTACTGCTAACATATTAGCAAGTTCTAAGCCATCGATAAAGGGTAGGCTTTTTGTTTCAAAAGGAGATGCAGTTTGCTACTTTATCCTTGGATTTTAGCCAAGAACAAGGACCGTTCCAAGCCCTGGCGACATTCTTTCTCCATGAAGACCTTAACGGATACCTTGGCTCTGAGGAAGAAGAGAGAGTTTTTTTGTTCTACCAGGTCTTTAAGGTATTTCCTGAGCAGGACCGAGAAGATCAGAGGACCATCTAGTAACCTCTGGTGATATGTCAAAAGCCCATCTCGCCAGCATTGTCCTTCGTCAAAGACATAATTCTGAGACGACTCTCATATTCAGGAGGACATTTTGCCAACTTTTAAAGTGAAAGTTCATGATGTCAGGGCAGTCTCTTATCTTATTAGCTTTCAGGCACATATGTCCCTCACTTCCATTTTCAAGAAGTTGAAACTGTGTATGAAAATTGCAGTACCTTGGGGCCATTTTCACTGGCTGGCGTGGTATTGGGGAGGACCTATAGAAATCTCTTTTTCTCCTACTATCTCTTTGCATTGAAGTAGGGTGTCAAATTTTCGGGAGCCAAGGTGTACAATGTGCCTGGAGTACCCACCAGTCTCAGTGGTTGGGTTGTGGTGTTTTCAGTGTAGGTGAAAGCATTGTCTGGTTGTTTTTTATAGTGGTACTGTGCCCAGGACAAAGGCACATATACAGGCAGTCCCTGGTTATCGGGGTTTCGTTTCGACAGCGTAACAATAACCGAAAATCGGCGATAATAGCGCTGATCCTCGGTTATTGGCACCGATAACTGGGAATCGGTGTCGAAAATCTGGTTATCGTCGTCACTAGACAAGCGCCGTAAAACCGTATCGCCAATAACCGAGGCTGCCGATAACCAGGGACTGCCTGTATATGCTTTGCTAGCCATCGGTCCTATCCTTTGCTGCAAAGCTGCCACTTAAGTACAGGCAGTCCCCTCTTACCAGTGGCATCGGTAAACTGCTATCCAGTTTTATGGCGCTTGTCTAGCAACGCTGTTAACTGGATTTTTAGCGTTGATCTCCGTTTAGCAGCTCCGATGTCCGGTCAACGGCGCCGTTAATTTGGTTATTAGTGCTATTATCACCGATTTTTGGTTAGCGGTGCTCGGCCAGGAACCGAAGCCCCACAGTTAACTGGGGATTGCCCGTAGGGGCAACCCATGGCTTTCCTGCCACACCACTACAGGTTAAGATGAGCACCAACCGGAGGCAGCATTCACCTGCAGTAGCTCTCTTAACATGTTAGGAAACAACCACCTTTGTTTCAATGCCAGCAAACTTTTTATTTCAAATTCATTACTTTTACTTAATGTTTTGGAGTAGAGTATGTCCATGTATCTCACCTCCTGTAAGTGTGGGATTCAGCTATATAATTACAGGCAGTCCCTGGTTGACGACGGGGGTTCCGTTCCTACACCGCGTCCTAAGACGAAAAATCGTCGAAAATCATAAAAAATCCAAAGGAAACCTTACTTTTAATGCTTTGGGTGTGTTTCGCCGTTTTGTAGCCATATTTCTTTCGTCAGATCAGCGTCGTAACCAGTGAAATAATTTCTGATGAATATATTTGAAAAGCGTCGTAACCTTGGAATGTCGTAAGCGGGGGGACTGCCTGTACTTGGTGAGTTACTTATAGGAAATAACATTTTCATATAAGTAACTTACCAAGTAATTACATAGCTATAAGATTTCCTACCACGGCAGCCTAAAAATTGAAAATTAGTGGTAACGATTCAACTAGCTAAAGTAGGTGGTTAACCCTGCCCACTTTCAGGGTAAGAAGAGGATCGACGTGGCAGAGAGCTTCATTTGTTTTCTTGCCGGCGTTTTCAATGTAGTCTTAAAGTGGCTGTAAGGCCTAGCTTTGGAACCCCTCTGTTTGATCTCTCTAAGGGATCTCACTAGAAAGACTCTTCCTTGTCCCCTTAGCCACCGCTAAACACGTCGAGGAAATCCAGGCCATTGACGAGAGTAGGTTTCGATCAGTGAGATGCAGTATGCTCTTTCGGGTTCCTTGCTAAGAACAAAGACCCTTCCAAGCCCTGGCCCTGTTCCTACTCCAGTAAAAGTTTAGCAGACATCCTTGGACGGGAAGAAGAGGAGAGGCTTCTCTGTTCAGTAAGAAGTCTAAGGTACTATTTTCAGAGGACTGAGAAGATTAGAGGCCATTCTGGTCATCTGTGGCGCTCCGTTTGGAACCCTTGTCATCCCGTGTCAAAAAATGCAGTCTCCTATATTTTGAGTGTCCTAATTTCTGAGGCACACACTCGGATCCAGGAGGACATGCTACCTTCATTTAAGATCAAAGCTCACAAGGTTCAAGCATTGACAACTTCTCCTGCCTTCAGACACAACATGTCCCTCTCCAAGTTTTGGAAGTGCTGGTCAGTGTTCGCATTATATCTCAAAGAAGTGGAAATGGTTTTCGAGAATTGTAGTACATTAGGACCTTTATCCTTGAGTCCAAGTTAAAGTTGACCGAAGGTTGAAATTTTGGCAGTTATCGTGATTTATATGAAAATATTTCAAAACTGATAAAGCTACAACCATGAGTTATTTTCTGTTGTATTCTACATGAAATTGCGCACATTTCCATATATAAAACTTTATGTAACGACTAATATAAAACGGTGCAAACATTACGACAACGTGACGAAAGAATTTCTGGCGCGGACGTAAGGGAAAAAGTTTTTTCAAAAATTCATCATAAATTGAAATATTGTGCTAGAGACTTCCAATTTGTTGCAAAATGAAGGTAAATGATTGAATATTACTAGAATGTAAGAGTTTTAGCTTACAATTGCTTTTTTTACCATTTCGGTCGAAGTCAAAGTTGACCGAAGGTTGAAATTTTGACAGTTATCGAGATTTATATGAAAATATTTCCAAACTGATAAAAGCTACAACCATGGGTTGTATTTTGTTGTATTCTACATGAAACGCACATTTTCATATATAAAACTTTACGTAACGGCTAATATAAAACAGTGCAAAAATTACGACAAAATGACGAAAGAATTTCTGAAATTTTCGGCCCGAGTTACATTGTGGACGTAAGGAAAAAAGTTTTTTAAAAATTCACCTTAAATCGAAATATTGTGCTAGAGACTTCCAATTTGTTGCAAAATGAAGGTAAATGATTGAATATTACTAGAATGTAAGAGTTTTAGCTTACAATTGCGTTTTTTACCATTTCGGTCGAGTCAAAGTTGACCGAAGGTTGAAATTTTTGTAGTCGGAAATCGGTACGTCCACTTGGCACCCAACAGACAATTTTAGTTGACGTATGATACGTCCAGTAGGCGTTTAAGGGTTAATTTAGCTACGTTTTTCGTTAATAGATGACATTGGCCGTTTGGTGTGTTTGTTTTGTGTAAAAAAATCAAGATTCCATTCACAATTTTCACTTGATTTCATCATAATACGAGCTTTACGTATTTATCGTTTATTGGCCAAAAAATAACAGTAATGTGTTCTTTCATGGCCAGTAGTTTTGATTAAAATGCTTTCTCTCCAATTTTAATTACGGTCAAGTTGCAGCATAAATTTAGCAGTACTGTAATGTACACTTGGCAAGAAAAGTGAAGATACAGTTTTCTTTAGATTTCGTTCATCGAATTTTAATTTTTTTCTTACAGAAAACATAATCTCGGTAAATTTACCCTAGATTATGAAAATACAATGCAAATTATATCATATATGTTAAATCTGCAAAACAAAAACGTTCAGATACTTAAAAACACCATAAATGTCCAAAGTAATCAGAATTTCTCAGATGACTTCGTTCATAGAGATCTAAAAGATAGTGTGTGGATAACTCGGTGTAGTACTATTTATCAGAATGGCAATATTTACTTGTTTTCCGTTATGGACTGGCTTATTATTGCATCATCATACGAGATAATGATAATTTCTGTAATTTTTACACATTCATATTTGTATTTCACGGTGTTAAAGGTCAGCTGGAATTAATGGCAGTAAATGTTGCGACAGCTACTTAGTAAGTTGACCAAATCTATTTAAATCCGCAAGAGCGTTCTCTATGATGTGTGGAGCGATTCGGCGGGAAAACACGAGTAACTGGATGTTTCTTGACGTTACCATAGTTTCTCTCTCTCTCTCTCTCTCTCTCTCTCTCTCTCTCTCTCTCTCTCTCTCTCTCTCTCTCCATTGCTAAAACATACTATACAAATATAGTAATGCTCAATCTCTAAAAGGAAAAAAATAATGAAATGAGTAGCTCTACATATACTGTAGGCCTAGGCTTACACAACAGCAACTCTCTCTCTCTCTCTCTCTCTCTCTCTCTCTCTCTCTCTCTCTCTCTCTCTCTCTCTCTCTCTCTCTCTCTCTCTCTCTCTTTTGTAGAGTTACAATACCTAAAGTATTTACTAATTATTTTAATTTTATTTTCCAGTCTGCTTTTACTAGAAAATAAAATGAAAATAGTTGCAAATACTTTAGGTATTGTACAATATGCTTTGTCATCCAAAAGCACTTTATTTTACAGTAATATTGTTTCAAATACATCTTACATTACCCTAACAGAGAGAGAGAGAGAGAATCATAAACCTGTTATGCTCATTCTGGCCCCAACCCAGAATGAACTTACAGTTTAAGAACTGTACACTGTAAATCATTTTTATCATAAAAATCTGTATTTAGTCACAAACACACAATGAAAAAATACAGTAATTGTGAATAAATAGTGTTGCTCTATGAAAAAAAAGCAAATTAGTGATAATTTTAGTGATATGGACCATAGAAAAAATTCGCGAATTGGTGAAAGTTCCCGCAGAAAAGTGAGAGGTACGTTCCACAAAATCTGCGACAAAGTGAAGCATGAAAAAAGCAGGGTAGCACTTTATTTCCAAAATGTTCAAATTTAGCATGAAGTGAAAAGCCCTTAGTCCTGTCGTTGCATGGAGGACATTTTCTCCTGAACCAAATATGATAGTAACCCTGCTTTCTATCTTAATGTTATTTGTAAGGAAATCCCACTATAAAATTTTGGGAGCATGAAGGTACACATTGGTGTATAGGAGCACACCTTCATATATGAAGATGGTAGATGTCCTTAGTTTTGGACTGTCAATTATGGGCTTTCGACTCAGGCACAGGCGTCACTAGTACTCTACGAGATAGAATTCTTTTTTCGCTGTAAGGATCCTCTGACAAGTCTCGCTACGAGGGCCTTACATACACCCTGTTGTGCTTCCAACATCTGGCGACAGTACTTACTGTAGGTACATGAAAGACATACTCAGTATGATTTATGAACCTTTTATACCTGTATATGTATTACATTCGTTTATATTTCATGTCCATTAATATACTTCCCTAATGCATGTATGTCATTCCAGTATGTATCATTTAATATATGTAATGACCAAACCTCGCCTGTCTGGCAGCAATGCTTCACCAGTATGGTACTGGTCTGTTTCCCTTGTAAGCACATAATTTGCACCTCTGCGAATTTGTTAACTCCAGTACACATTAAGAACCTACTTTTGATATTTCTGTTTCCTTCATCCCCAACCTTTAGTGATAAGGATACCACAACGAACACACGCACACTTACCAGTAAGGATCACACAACAGACAGGAATGTTGAAAAGCTGTTTTCCCCTCATTAAAAAACTTTTAGTTCTCTTGGCTGAACAGTGTTTCTCTGGCCACACTAATCCACCATCCTCATTTAATGTGGTAGTCAACTAACTTGAACAGTAGGTAAGATTCTTTCCAAATAATGATAATTTTTGGGATAAAATCAATTATTTGGATACTTACCTACTGTTAAAGTGGAAACTCACCCAGCCTCCCCACATCTTAGTGGGTGGTCGTGAAGAATTCTTACAAGAACGTGAACATTCCAGCGTTACCTGGTGGGAAACAGGTAATTACAGTACAGAGATAGTCCTAGCAGGTTAGCCAAGCCTTATTTTTTTTTATTTATTTTTTTTTTTGTAGGCCTATGCTGATCTCATAAGGCGCAAAGATATAAGCTAACTTTTAACTGTAGGTAAGTATCCAAATAATTTTATCGTGAAAATTATAATTTTTCAAGGGAAAACGGTATGTCTGCTGTTTTTCATTGAAATGTTTTGGTATTTGATGGTATGCTCCTTATAATGGGTCATTTAGGCTTCCCTTATTTTGGGGCTTACATGAACAGGTGTTTCATTCTCTTTATGCAACAGTTTCCATTGTGTGATAGTGTCACTTATAAAAGCGAGTGTTACCACACTAGGGGTAAGATTTTGTCTTAATAAACTGTGAGCCAAGACTTTTATTGAGGGTTTGACTGCTGTATGCATTTCTGCAGTGTGTATTTAGGATGCCATAGTAAGTAACAAGTGAAATCTCTTGTTAGACATATCTCTGTATAGGATATTCAGTATACATGGAGGGAAAATATATAAAACTAATATGCAGTAGTTTTATGGAAAGATGGGCATTATTCTTTGTCTTTGAAAATTTTCAAGTGAAATCTTGCATGTTCATACGATGGAGATGCAGTACCATATTTTTTAATGGCGGTTGTTGACTAGTTTGAAAAATAGCTACCAGTATAAATCTCCCTGAATTGTTCTTCCTGAAATCATATTCACCTTGGTGAAACAGAGTTAGATACCTTGTGGAAAGTTACTGCATCTTACATAGGAAATATGATTTGCTGCTATATACAGTATATTAGTCTGATATCTTTAATTTGCAAATGACTGATGGTATAGCTAGGCCTAAATCCTGTACATTATATAAGAACATAGAATTGAGGGAAAGTAGTAGATTTGTCTACACACATTGTGGTAGGGGTGTAAGAATACTACCACCGTAGGTCCTGCATGTCGTAAAAGGCGACTAAAAGGACAGCTGCTGCTGCCTTGCAGTCTTACTTTTTAGTAAAAGGCTAGGCCCAGCGCCAATAACTGTGGAAACTGCTGCTTTTTTAGTAAAAGGCTAGGTCCACTGCCAATAACTGTGGGAGCTGCTGCCTTGCAGGTGGACTTTTTAGTCAAAGGCGAGGCCCACAGCCAATAACTGTGGTTGATGATAGCAAGGGCATGCGGTCATAAAAACCCTTTTGCCAAACAAGGAACCATGCCTGATGTTCTAAGAAGGCGCGTCAGGACTGACCCCTTAACGTAGGGATAACGGTTGGAAAGATGTAGATGATTTGTCTTTGGAAATCATTATTAGACATTTTTATATATGTAACTTACCCAGTAATTACATTGCTGTAGTTTCTACATCAATGTAATTACTGGGTAAGTATATATAAAACTTTATATAAATGTTTTAATATAAGTGACTTACCAAGTAATTACATAGCTATGAGCTTCCTACCTTAGGAGCCTAAAAATTCAAAATTTCTGGTAGCACTAGTGCTTGTTTTCAAAATTCGCGGTAGCGCTAGTGTTTGTTTTGTTGTAGGTACATGCCCTGCCCACTATCGGGGACTGTGAGGAACAACTAGGCAGAAAGCTTTAATTCGTTTTCTTCTGGTTCCCAAGTAGTGAAGTACTCTGTTTTTGTACTAGCGCACGAAGATTAGTTATCCTTGATTGACTTATTTAATTAAACTTAAAATGCCTGAGTCTAGCTCTTCGAGTGTTAGACTTTGCATTGAAGGATGCAAGACTAGGTTAGTGAAGTCTTCCTATGACTCTCACACAAAGTGTGTAAAATGTAAAGGGCAAATTGTGATGGGGAAACTACTGTACTTGTTTAGAATGTAGAGATTTGAACGAGAAACAATGGAAAGTTTTTAGGTCTCATCAAGATAAAATGGATAAAGACAGGAAGAGAAAGGCGGCTGTTAGGGTTGAAAATAAAGCCAGCTTAGATCCATTAGAAGTAGCAGATCTGGAAGATATTTCTGTCTCTTCACCTGAAATTCCTATATCGTCTCATATTCTTAGCCCCTCTACTCTTATTCCATGTACTCCTGTTCCAGGTTCCCATGCTCCCAATCGTGACACCACTGCCAGCCTCAAATCAAAGTTTGATAAAAAGTTTAAGTTTTCAGCAAACACAGGTGGCTGCCCGTCCCACTGGTGCTCCTAGACGAAGGTCCCTGTCCCACTCCCCCATACTGGGGAGGAGACATAGTGGAGGTCCAAGAGAGGCCAGAATAATTAGACATTCTGCTGTGGCAAACAGCTCCCCTCCACCTGTCAAGAAATACAAGGAGGGTAGTGTTAGCCCTCAGCCCTCCTGCAGTTTCGCACTGCCTCCCTCTACATCATCTGCTCGTCCAACTCCATCAGTCTGGAACAGTCCTGAGTCCATCTCTTATTTTGATCGCCCAGTCTTGACTACTAAACATTTGGAAGAACCTATTAGTCAACCTCCTCCTCCGTCAAGATCCCATCTTTCCCCGGAACGTCCTTTGTTCCCCAAAGGTGCTACGATGGCTCCTATTAGGCATTCTCATTCGACTGATCGCCGCTTGGCACTACACCTGGGCATCAGTCGACACAGTGCGCTGACTCAGTGCCAGTCGCTCCTCAGGTGCATTCTTCGACTCAATAGGACGCGTCGATTGTTCCTATTAAATGGCTGTTAGATGACCTAATATTCTTGAAAAAGAACCCAGCTGTCGCCAGTTTCTTCCGACGATGAAGGACAGGATTCTTCCCCTTCGTCTCCTACTCTGCCTTAAGATATTTTTAGGACAGTTTTCCGGACTTCTTCATTCCTGCTGCTCCGGTATCTCCTGCTTTGACTTTCCTGATGAGGAAACTTCCCTCAGACCATGCAAACCTGCTGAAATTAGTGCTCTCTTCATCGGCAAAAAAGGTGCTTCAAGAAATAGACGTCTGGCTGGCCTCGAAGGGGGATCATGGAAAAGCAACTTTTGCTTTTCTGCCCTGCAAGTTGGTCAAGTTTTTATGAAACTGGAGAAGCTCCTTCTCTGGAAGCCTCTGCCTCCTCCCAGAGGGCATTCTCTGGCCTAGTAGATGCAACACATCGGTCGGCCTTTTCCACGGCAAAAGCAACATTCACCTCCCCTAAACTAGACCATCTGACCAGGAACTTATTTAAGATTTTAGAGGTGAATAGTTTCCTCGACTGGACTATTAGCGCATTGGCCAAGAAAATCAAGGATTGTCCTTCACCAGCGGAGGATTTCGTGACAGACTGGTTGGGATTACTGTTGTGTGCAGATAAAGCAGCAAGAGACAGTTCAGCAGAACTAGCCTCTCTCTTTTCAATGTGTGTACTGGAAAAGAGAGGATTATGGTGTTTGTCACCAGGGGGGGTGACCAGTACTCAAAAATCGACTCTGTTGTTCTCTCCTATAAATAAAGCTATTTGTTCCCTCAAGACTTAGTGCAAGAGGTCTTGTCATCACTTCAGAAGAAGTCTACAAATGATCTTCTGGCACAATCTACCAAACATCCCAGAGACTCGCCGGCCTTGACTACAAAGTCGTTCTCTCCCCTCCAATCCCAGCCATTTCGTGGGGGAAGACAGAAGACCCAACCCAGACCTCACTGGAATCTGCGACCTCCCGCAAGATCGGTTAAGAAGTTGTCCTTCAAGCCAGCAACCAAAAAGTGAAGTTCTAGTCCTTTGCGCTCTGGTAGGAGCCAGACTGCGCCTCTTTTGGAGAGAATGGAGTCAAAGAGGTGTGGATCCTTGGGTGGTCAGGGTATTGAAAGAAGGTTATGCCATTCCTTTCGAGGAGAATCCTCCTTAGGCCAAATCGCCAATTGTATTACCAGCGTACTTGGTCGACTCTGAGAAATTTGTTGCCCTTTCGCGAGAAGTAGAATCCCTTCTGCACAAGGGGCCAGTGGAGTTGGTCAAAGATCAAGAGTCGGAAGGGTTTTACAGCAGACTTCATGGTTCCCAAAACATCGGGGGGCTGGAGGCCCGTCCTGGACATGTGCTCTAAATCAGTTCGTTGTAAAAACAAAATTTCATATGGAAACGAATCAGTCAGTCATATCGGCCATCCAACAGGAGGACTGGATGGTCACACTGGACATACAAGATGCTTATGAAGTTTCACGTTCCAACACATCGGGGCTCCAGAAAGTTTCTACGATTCATATTTCATGGAAAAGTTCTCCAGTTTTGGGCCCTTTGCTTCAACCTGTCCACTGCCCCACGAGTGTTGACTCGCTTCCTTGCTCCTCTCTCCAAGTGGCTTCACCTTCTTGGAATAAATATCTCCTGTTACCTGGACAACTGGCTTCTCAGGTCTCTGTCAAGAGAGAAATGATCAGAGGACTTAACCCTTAGTGGACGGATTGAGCCTCAGTGTGAAGTAAAACAGGTTTGGGGAGGTGAACGGATTGCTCTTCAGTGTGAAGCAGAATTACGCACCACTGTTATGGTAATAATGGTTCGAAACGAAGGTGCCAATACTTCTATATGCTATAAATTCACTAATGGCAACTTTTATACAGACATGAGAGGTAGGCCAGTATCAGTAATGCTTGTGACTTCAACGGGGAAAGTACTGCGTCTCTCTTTCTCACATGAGTCTTTTTGTAAATTTGCTTGTAAATATACAAAGGGGTTGCTATTGTTTTTTGATTTTGTCTTTTACGATAGTATGTCGGTTGTAAATATAATTTTACAAAGAAAATTGCAAAGAAATATTAGAAAAAGCATGTAAAAGTAAAAAAAAAGTCACTGAATCTTCCATCTCTTAAATTTACGTGAATACAACAAATATGCCAAAAATTTGTTACTGCTTTTATTTCTTATCTGTTTTGATATTGTGTGAGCAGTAATAATAATTTTACAAAATGCAATGAATTTATTTATTAGAAAAAACATATATAAATTGGGAAAATTTACAATTGTCTCGTAAGTGAGGGCCCCACAAGGGGTTGTAAATAGTCATTTTCAACTTCTCGTGGAAGGTAGGGAAAATTTTTTAGAATTTTTTTTATTTATACAGGGTGAATGTACGTGTCATTCTCTTTCCATTGATGCAATTTTTTTTTATTTTGCGGACCTCAAAGTTTCCCCAGTATGGGGTGCAGCATTGATAAATTATGCCGTCCCTTAAGGCTTAATGAAGACTCTCTGCCTAATGGAGGAATTAAGCATTCTGATAGACATTTAGAAGTCGCAAACGACTCCAACTCAACGAATTCTCTATTTGGGAATGACTGGACTCGGACTTTTCGGGCTTTTCTCTCCCCCAGAAGAGTCGCCTCCTGTGTTCAGTCTGTCAGAGTTCCTTTCTCTTCAGTCATGCTCAGCAGCTCAATGGATGAGCCTCTTAGGAACGCTAGCCTCAGTCGAGAAATTTGTAAAATTGGGCAGCCATCACACGAGACCTCTCCAATTCTGAGAGCAAACTGGAGCAAGAAAATGCCAGCAGACTCCTTCGTTTTTTCAATCACAGCGGAAATCAAACGAGGCCTTCAGTGGTGGTCACACAAAGACAGACTTCTCAATGGGAAGTCTCTCCTTCCAGCGAGCCCAGACCTAGACTTACTCCGACGTGTCAGATATAGGTTGGGGAGCTCATCTTGGGAATCAAGAAGTGTCGGGAACATGGTTGGAAGTTCTGAAAAGTTCGCATATCAACATAAAGGAACTAGGGGCCATTCATCGAGGTCTCCAGTCACTCTCTACCCTGGTGCGGGAAGACAGTAACAACACACCTAGACAATATGACAGCACTTTCGTACATCAGAAAGGGAAGGGGGGCCACCACCCACTCATTCTTTCTTTATGAGGTTGTGAAGGAACTTCTGCACTGGGCAGATCAGAATCAGTTATCGTTATTGACTCGATTCATCCAAGAGAAGATGAACGTTCTGGTAGACAGTCTGAGTTGTGACAAACAAGTCCTGCCAACGGAGTGGATACTGGATCCTTTGGTTTGCAACAACCTATGGAGGTTGTGGGGCACACCATCCACAGACCTGTTTGCAACTTCACAAAACCACAAACTTCCCTGCTTCTGTTCCCCAACCCCAGATCCTCAAGCTTGCAAGACTGATGTGGTGCTCCTAGACTGGACAGGACTCAATGTCTATGCCTTCCCTCCCTTTAGCATGATAAGAGAAGTAATAAACAAATTAATGTCTTACCAAAATGTCTTGATGACTAGTCGCCCCCTTTTGGCCGAGGAAAGAATGGTTTCCGGACTTGATACGACTGCTAGTAGACTTCCAGAGGCTCCTGCTCAAACAGTCCCACTCCCTCAGATTCCATCAAGGATTGTCTGCTCTGGCCCTGACAGGCTACAGACTGTCGAGCGTCTCGTCAGATCGAAACGGTTTTCGAAGTGAGCAGCATAAGCTATTGCGAAATGCAGATGCCCTCCTAACAAGCTCTACCAGTCAAAGTGGGCAGTCTTCAGGGGATGGTGCAGATGCCATAACGTCTCTTCTTCTGAGACCTCTGTCAGTCAAGTAGCTGATTTCTTATTAAGTAAACCCCTGTATTCGTGTTCTCACGATTTGCGGACTCAATGATTTGTGGTTTTTTTTGTGGAACATATCTATAAATTATTCGCGTAAAATTCAGCAATTCACTGACTTTTTTGTCAAATATTCACTAATTATTGTATTTTGATGCTATTTTCATGACAATACATTTTTTATGATAGAATAATGATTTACTAATTTTCAGATATTAAGATTAAGTTAAGTAATATAATAATAATAATAATAATAATAATAATAATAATAATAATAATGTAAGATGAAATATGTAATAAGATGAAATAATATGTAATGTCTCTCTCTCTCTCTCTCTCTCTCTCTCTCTCTCTCTCTCTCTCTCTCTCTCTCTCTCTCTCTCTCTCTCTCTCTCTCTCTCTCTCTCTCTCTCTGTTTTGTATGGTAAATAAATAATTTTCCTAATAATTAGTACTAATTTTCAGTATTAATAAGATACAAGATGATAATAATAATAATAATAATAGTAATATACTGTAATTATAACATTTATGCATTTCTATAGTAAGTAAATGAAAAAATTTAAACAAATTCCACCCCAATCTTTTTGCCTTAGTCTTGGAGCTCACGGGGGAGGGTGAACCTGTCAAATGTCAAATTACCCTAGATGTTGCCACAACATGATCAAATCAATTTCTCTTTTTTTTTTCTCTCTCTCTCTCTCTCTCTCTCTCTCTCTCTCTCTCTCTCTCTCTCTCTCTCTCTCTCTCTCCAAAGGTGGAATGTGAGAAATAGTTAGATAAATAGATACTTAGTTCACTCTCTCTCTCTCTCTCTCTCTCTCTCTCTCTCTCTCTCTCTCTCTCTCTCTCTCTCTCTCTCTCTCAGGAAAAGGTAAATTTTGTAAAGAGAAATGGATTAGCATTCTCTCTCTCTCTCTCTCTCTCTCTCTCTCTCTCTCTCTCTCTCTCTCTCTCTCTCTCTCTCTCTCTCTCTCTCTCTCTCTCTGCCCAAGGCTGCTGAATTTGTTGTAGTGGTAACTCTGCCTCTTCCTGATTTGGCTGGAAAGGTTTCAAGTACTTACGTATGTATGGCTTTGAAGTGATAGTACTGTAATAATAAATTTCAAAGATTATTACAGTAATAGGATAATAATTTAAGGTACAGTAAACCCCACGTATTTGCGCACTCACGTATTCGCAGATTTCGCTGTGGAATGCATCTACCCATTATTTGGGGAAAATTCGCCCATTCGCGGTATTTTTCACTGAGAAATATTCGCTAATTATTATATTTTCATATTTTCATGACTAAATGCACTTTTTGTGATAAAACTATTAAAATACTCGGGTACAAGCATTTTTAGAGGGTCATTTTTGTGTTTAAACTATCAAAATAGGCAGTTCTAATTGTTTTTAGAGGAGTTTTTAAGTATTCACAGATTTTAGCCTTTGGTGGGGGGGGTTGCGGTATGCATCCCCTCTAGTACGGGGGGTTTGCTGTATATTTGATGTAGGATACTTTAAGTATCCATTTGGTATTTGAACTTTCAAGATAAGCAGTTATAAGCATTTTTAGAGGGGCGAGGGGTTCTGAGTATTCGCAGATTTTAGCTATTCACGGGGATGGGGTCTGGAACACATCCCTGTGAATACAGTGAACCCCCGTATTCGCGTTCTCAAGATTCACGGACTCAACGTATTCGCGGATTTCTCTGTGGAATGTACCTACCCATTATTTGTGGAAAATTCACCCATTTGCGGTATTTTTCACTGAGAAATATTCACTGGTTACTGTATTTTCATATTTTCATGTCTAAATGCACTTTTTGTGATAAAACTATTAAAATACTTGTTTATAAGCATTTTTAGAGTGTTTTTCTTGTGTTTAAACTATCAAAAGAGGTAGTTCTAAGTGTTTTTAGAGGGGTTTTAAGTAATTGTGGATTTTAGCTATTGGGGGGGGGGCGGCTGCAGTACGCATCCCCCCTGAATACGGGGGGTTTACTGTGGTATATCTGAAGAAATCCAAGAAGCTGTCTACCTTGACTATCAAAGGATACAGATCTATGCTTAGTTCTGTTATTAAACATAGAGGATTGGATCTGTCCTCTAATCAGGACCTATCCAACTTCATTAAATATTTTCGATTCCATCAAGCAACCAAAATCGAATGTAGTATCTTGGAATCTAGATGTCGTCCTGAAATGGATTTCTGGCCCCCCCCTCACGAACCTCTTCACTCTGCCTCTCAGAAGGACCTAACCAAGAAAACTCTCTTCTTGGTAGCATTGGCTATGGCCAAGAATGTTAGTGAAATCCAATTGATTGACAAGAAAATTGGAATTTCGAAGAGGGATGCAGTTTGCTCCCTTTCGCTTTGATTCCTTGCTGTTCTCTCTCTATCAAGAATTTTATGGACATTCTTGGACCAGAGGAAGAGGAGAGACTTCTATGTCCAATAAGAGCCCTGTGATACTACCCTCAGAGGGCTGAAAAAATCGGGACCTTCGAACATCCTCTGGTGTTTGGTCAAAAATCCTTCCCATCCTCTCTCCAAGAATGCTCTTTTATTTTTTTTGAGAAATCTGATTACCAAATCTCATTCCCAAATTCAAGAAGAAGCTTTACAGGCTTTTAAAGTAAAACCCCATGAAATTAGAGCTATTGCAACCTCTCTTGCTTTCAGACATAACATGTCTCTTTGGAGTGTCCTGCAATCTACCCTCTGGAGGTGCAAGTCCGTGTTTGCTATGCACTATCTCAAAGACGTAGAGATCATTTTCGCAAATTGCAGCACGTTAGGACCTTTATCTGTGGCTGGCATGGTGTTGGGAGAGGAAGCATAGGGAATTTTCTGTCCCTCTGCTTTCTTCGCCTTGAATTAAGTTGTCGAGTTTGGGGAAGCCTGGGGACACACTGTATCTGGAGTGCTCACCAGCTTTTTATCAGTGTGGGTGATGGTTTTTAAATACGGTGTAGGCATTAGTGTTGTGGTCCTATTCTGGTTTACGCCCAGGGTAAGGGCATCTTTTGTAACTTTGCGAGCCACAGGTGTACTCCCTCGCTACAGTTTCCACTCATGCAGGAGCAACCCTGGGCTACACAGCCACGCTCGTTGCAAGACAAGGAGCGCCGACCAGAGGCAGTACCTGTCTGCAGCGCTCCCTTGCCAGGTAAGGAACAATAAGTATTGTATCAATGCTGGCAACTTTCTATGTCAGATTCACTATCTTATTTAATGTTTTGGTATAGAGTATGTCCAAAGATCCCACCTCCTTCCAATGTAGAATAAACTATGTAATTACTTGGTAAGTCACTAATATAAAAATGACATTATAATAAAATAAAGTTTTATATATACTTACCAAGTAACTACATGATCGGACCCTGGCCTCCTCCCCTCTCTTGGACATAAGGGCGCAAACAAATTGAAGCATTCTGCCTAGTTGTTCCTCAAAGTCCCCGATAGTTGGCGGGGCATGTACCTACACTGGAACAAGCACTGCCACTACTGCAAATTTAGAATTTTTAGGCTGCCATAGGTAGGAAGCTCATAGCTATGTAATTACTTGGTAAATATATATAAAACTTTATTTTATCAAAAAAATTTATTTTTTCTTGTAATTCTCTTGACATTTTGAAATTTAAAATGAGTGTAATCAGAGGAAATTTTTAGCTTGGCATTAATCTCTAATGCAAAATCACCCTAGATTGTAGGCAGTTGTCTTGACCTTAAAAAGTTTTAAAAATATGTAGAAACGTGAAAATTTCTTTGGCCTTTTCCATTACAAACCAGTAATCACCTTGAAATTATTTACTGTACTTATCAAAAAAGAATACTTTCTAAGATGTCTCAAGGCATAGACAAATCCCTTTAAATAGATTTGGCACATGGGTTGTTGGTGATTTGTGTCTGTATAAGGAAAAGTATTTGTAGGGTCTTCTTGATTTCACAGGTTCGCAGCTCTGAGTCAGAAAGTGATTAATGTAATTTGAAAATTTGGCCCAGAAGGCATTGACCATTACTCCTAATTCCTCTTTTAAAGTTGCACATGTAAATCAGTTTGTATCCTTTTACGCCCAGTTACAGGGTTCATTGCTTTATATGAAAATTTGATATACTGTCAGACCTTGGTTAATGAAATTAATCAGCTCTGCAAGGCTGACCTTTAACCATACTGTCCTTAAATCAATTAAATTTTACCCTTAAGAAATAAAAGGAATGGAGCAATCCTTGCTAGACCTCCAAAACTGCTACAGATAAAAGCATTTTAACTCTTAATTTGACATGGCTAGCATGCAGAAATTAAACAAAAAATATATATAAAAACTAATGCAAGTTTGTTCTCACTTTAACTGTAAATTGGATAGTTGATGGTCTATGTGGAAGGTGAAGAGGAGAAATGTTAATGCTTCCATAAAAATAGCTGGCAACTGTGCTTTGGGGTTGTTTTTCTCTTCTGTCTTGTTCAGTTGCTTTCTTCTTGAGACTTGGTGTGTATCGTTCTCACTCAAAACCTAAACAATGATGGTTTGTTTTTGCCTGTATTGTAAAATGTCCCTAATGTCCCTAAAGTGAGAGATGGCATTGTCCTTCAGTAGATATATAACATAATTTGCTACAGCTTTTTCAGGGTGATACTTTCAAGAAACTTTTGCACTTTCCCCCAGTATGACCTGCTTTGAAAGTCAAATGTCTGTTCCAGCTTGCATTTGCAAGTTAAATCCTATGTAAAGACCTTCAGGTTTGTATATTAGGAAAAATACAAATTACCTTAAAATTTGTTTTTATATATATATATATATATATATATATATATATATATATATATATATATATATATATATATATATATATATATATATATATACTTGTTTTCTAATATTGATTCCCTTTATTTCACAGTCTAGAGTTGATGTATGGTTAGGATTGTGGCATCTGGGCACCAGTGCCACTCAACAGCGCTATGACCATCGCAATGATAGCAAACCAGGACCCACAGGAGGGACCACCCAACACTCCACCGCAGGTCAGTATATTAAGTAATTCCATTAGGTCCCATGTATTTGTGGGTATATGGTTCTAGGGAGGCCACAAGTTAAGCAAGGAATTCAGATGCTCAGGATGCAGAGTTCAGTGCTTCAAAATTTCTCCAGTTTACCTCTATGTACAGGAGGTCTGAGCATCCAGAACTTAGAACCCCATTACAGTCACAAACATTATTGTTGTGTACAACAGTGCACATTAATACTGCTCACCAATATAATGGGATATACTGTATGTATATATAGTACAACTGTATAAAAAAAAATACTATTATTTTGAAAAATTTAATGAGACTGCTAGGCATATTTGTTTCATACTAACCTGCAGAACTAATATTTGCATGTACCTTTCATGCCTGCGACAAACTTACCAACATTGAATCCTAAACATTCAATACAAACATAAAAATACTGCATATATATGCATACACATATAATACATCCACATATCTACACCAATAAGTATATATATATGAAAAACTTAGCCCCAAAACAATAGGCAACAAGCCAGATGGTGTCTATGAAATTAGACTGCTGTCACTTGTTCCTAGTTGTTTAAAGTGAAAACAAACCGATCCTCCCCCAGAGCTGGGAGAGCGACGGAGCTCCCTCCAATACCAAAGCATTCCTTTCTTTGTCACTGTCAAGTGCACATGACTCTTGACAGCTCTTTGTTGTACTGGCGGCAATCTTATTTTTAGTTATTAGTTCATTTGTCTGCATTATTATGGAGGTTTTATGCAGTCATAGCAGCTTGGATTCATCAGCTTCAACGAACACAAGACACTGTACTTCTTGCTGCAAACGGCTAAGTGTTAAACTTGTTTTTGGTGGTCATTTTGTCTGTTCAAATTGTAGGGGGGGTATGACTGCTTCAAGATTAGCTATGATCAGTGTAAGGAATATTCTGATTTGCAACATCAGGAGTACATGTCTTACATTAAATTAGGGAGTAGTAGCAAGTGTAAGGTTAGAGGTAAGCTTGCAGCTTCAGATGTGCAAATTTCAATTCAGAGTTACCAGATCAGTGCAAGAACGTAGATGATTTGGTTAAACCTGTTACTTCGTCTGACTCAGAGGTAAGCTGAACAATATCAGGTGTATCTTTGGATGATTTGAGCTCTATACTTGGTAACTAGAGAGATCATGTAGATAGTCAGATCAAGGATTTAGGTGATGTCGTTAGGGATTCGGCTAATCAAGCTCTTAGACCTGTAGCGGAGTTATCGCCTATGCAGATTTTTGGATTCTGTGGGGTTAAGTCGTCTTTACAGCTTTTGGTTACTACTACTTCATCAGTTGGGGTGGAAGAATCTCAGGAGGTGATTGTTTCTGACGGAGAAGTGGATGATCAGGACACAGTTCCTACCTTACCTAATATTGCAGAGATCACTGAGAATTTTTCCAATTAAGACTTGCAGATCTGGGGATGAAGAGACAGCCTCAGTGGGAATGCATAAGGGCATGCAGGAGTTTGTTATGGAACTTTTCCCCAAAGCTAGAGGCCTTTTGGTTCAGGCCAAACGGGTTCTTCAGATCAGGCATCCAGGTTTGTTAGGGGAATGCCAGAGGAAGAATCACCTTCTTCCCTTCCACAATGGAATCTTCATGAGATTGTTGAAACAACAGGGGACATTGCTAATAGTAGGGCAATTGCCAAGGATTTGGAGGGTAAACCAGCTATTTCCATGTCTACTTTGACATCCAGGAAGAAATATTTAAGAGTTTCATGTTCGTCATGTTCAGTTCAGACCTTGATCGAGAATATGGCTGTTTTATCTGCTGCTGGTAAGTCTTTCAAGGCTCAGGTTGGGATTTCAGTGGATGATTGTTCAAAGTTGGAATGGTCCTTGGGTACCATGACAGAGATTGTAAATTTTTTAGTTTGGGTCTGGTCAGCAAACAATGCCCTTGTCTCAATTCCTGGTCTTATTCATGACAACCTTTCACTGTACCATCAATTGGTGGATAGTTTTAATACCTCCCTGAAACAACTTATGTCAGAAATGTTTAACCTTTAGTTCTTTCTTGTGGCAAAATATAGGAACTTTTATTTAGGACATGCCCCTCCTACTCTTTCAGGCCTAAACAAGAAGAAACTTGGAGCATCGTCTTTCTTGGGAGGGGGGTCTTTTTGATGAGGCAGTTCTTGAAAAAGCCCTAGATCATTCCAATCTTGAGGTCAAGAGGAGGTGTGATCAGGCATTGCTTTCTCATGTAATTAAGCAGAGTAAGAATAAGCCTACTATTGTCATTCACCAGCCTTCTGGTTCTCGGAAGCCCCAAGCTCCAGATAAGACGAAGCAGGTTTTGCAGGACCAATATGGTGGCCCTCGTAAGAAATTTAGAGGAGGGAAGTCTCAAGGATTAGGCATTGGTAGGGGTAATTCTTCGGCTTCCTCTGGTGGGCAGTGGTCTGCTTTGCCTGGTAGGGGGCAAAATTTTGGGAAATAGGGGCTATCTCCTTCTCGGGGAGCAATAGGGCCCCAGTAGGACACTACTGGAGAGTGGGAATCCTTAGGAGTGGAACAATGGGTCATCCAAGACCTCAAGGAAGGGTATATGGTTCCCTTGGAGTCCATTCCTCCTCTGTTGAATACCCCTATCCGATTCGACAGTTACTTTCCCACTTCGACCAAAGGGAGAGCTCTAGAGGCCGAGATAAATTTCTTAGTAACAAAAGGAGCAGTAGAACCAGCTCCACTTCCATCAAAGGGGGTACTACAGCTGCATGTTCATTGTCAGGAAGGCAACAGGAGGTTGGAGACCTGTTAAAGATCTCTCTCATCTCAGCAAGCATGTGCTCTAAACTTCTTTTAAGATGGAGACACCCAGATCAGTTCTTCTTGCAATCCGCCAGGACGATTGGATTTTCTCCATCGATCTCATGGATGCATTTCTGCCGGTCCCCATTCACCCTCAGTCTCGTCATCTTCTTAGGTTTTGTTGGGACAGGAAAGTATGGCAGTTTCAGGCGATGTGCTTTGGCCTCTCCACAGCCCCCAAGTATTTTCTCAGTTGATGGCCCCAGTGTCAGGCCTCCACTCAAAGCATTCAAATACTCAGGTACTTGGACGACTGGCTGATTCTTGCGAGCAGCCGGAAAGAGGCTCTCCATGCGAAGGAGATAGTTCTAAGTCTCTGTTCTCGGTAAGGTTTAACGATCAATCTTGACAAGTCGAACCTCATTCCGAAGCAGGAAGCTATATATCTAGGAATGAGGATTCAGACTATAGTTTTGAAGGCTTTTCCAACACAGAAGCAAATAGATACAATTCAAACCTGCCAAGGTGAGTTTTTGGGTCAGGAAAGTTCCCCGGTATCTCTGTGGCTTCGTCTGTTGGTATTATTTGAAGTCATTGATAGCACTAGTCCCCTTGGGGAGATGTCGGGTTTGGGCGCTGCAGCATGTACTTCACAGAAAATGGCAAGGAGAAGACCAGTCTGTCAGAATTCCATGAGACTTAGAGATATGGGAGAATCTTCAATGGTGGGCAGTGGATTACAGTACAATCTCCTTCAAGGAGTCTCTCTAAAATCAAATTTCCCAGATCTAATGTTGTCATGTGATGCCTCGGATCAGGGCTGGGGAGCAGTACTAGGAAGATATTTTGTGGCAGGGAGATGGACAAAAGAGGAGCAACAAAAGTCCATCAGTTGGTGAGAGCTGAAGGCAGTCCAGCTAGGTCTTCACCACTTTCTCCGACAGTGCAGCTCTGGTGTGGTGGCCGTCTTCTCAGACAGTTGCGTGGCAATATCATACCTGAGGAAAGAAGGCAGCACCAAATCGCAGGCTCTAAATCAACTTGCTCAGGAGATCCTTCGTTGGACCAAAGTCCATAAGGTCAGTGTGATGGGGAGCAAGAACGTAGTCGTTGATGCCCTCAGCAGATCAGATCAGATTGTCAGCACAGAGTGGACACTAGCACAAGGTGTGGTAGACCACCTGGTTCATCTTTGGCCAGCAACAGTGGATCTTTTTGCCACAGCTCAAAATTATCGCCTCCCAGTTTATTTCAGCCCACACCAAGATACTAAGGTGGTGGGAGTGGATGCTATGCTCCAGAACTGGTTGCATCTGAAGCCTTACGCATACCCTCCGATTCCCATTCTACAACAAGTTTTGAACAAGGTAAGAGCGTCATCTCGATGCAGGGTCACGCTCACAGCTCCTTGGTGGCCCCTGAAGGAGTGGTGGATAGATCTCTGGGAAATGTCAGCAGAAGTACCTGTGAGGCTTCCTGTCAGATGGAGCATCTTGAGGCATTCCCACTGGCACAAATATCCCCTCAACCCCCAAGTGCTTCATCTAGTTGCTTGGAGACCATCCAGCTTTTTGCTCGAGCAAGGGGCGTGTCAGCACAGGTGGCCCGGCAAGTCTCCAGGGCCAGACGAAATACCACAAATGTAAATTACCAACATAAGTGGAGAGTATATTGCACTTGGTGTAGAAATAATACACACACACACTATCAGTCCCCTTACTGTCAAAGGTAGCAGATTTTCTTCTTCATTTACAACATAAGAGAAGGTTTTCAGTCTACTATTAAGGGTTACAAGGTGATATTAGCATGTTTTAGATTCTGGTATCAGGATGTATTTGAGGATCCCCTGCTCTCTGATCTTCTTCGTTCATTTGAGATAGAAGTCCCTAGGAGATCTCTTCACCAGCCCTAACGGGATTTAGATGAGGTTTGGCAGCTTTCCTGGCACCACCTTATGAGCCTCTTGGATCAGCTGATCTAAGGTCTTTGACAAAGAAGGCTCTTTTCCTTTTGGCATTGTCTACGGCAAAGAGACTTGGTGAGCTTCATGCTCTTTCACCAGTTGTGGCAGTGAAGGGAGAAGATTTGGTAGTTTCGTATTTGCCAGAATTTAGAGCAAAAACTGAGACTGAATCCAAACCTCTTTCAAGAGAATACGTTATTCATTCATTAGCTGCTTTTGTTGGCGGTCAAGTGCCAGACGGGTTTTTATGTCCAGTCAAAGCGTTGAGGTACTACTTGGACAGGGTTAAATCAGTAGAGCAGAGACTTAGATCTATGTTTGTATCATTAAGAAACAATTCACGACCACTTTCCAAGAATGGGCTGTCCTTTTTGCTGAGGGAAGTAATATCAGGGGCTCAGTCAAATAGGCAGAATAAGCCCTCTTCATATAGGGACAAAGGTCCACATAGTATTAGGGGCTATTCTACTTCCAAGTCATTTTGGTCTAATGTTTCAATACCGTTAGTGTTATATGCTGCTACATGGAGATCAAATAGTGTATTTGCTAGTCATTACTGAGATGTACAATATGCATAGATTCTGTAAGATTGCTTGGTCCCATTGTTGCTGCTGGCAGTGTGATGTCTTAACCGAACCATTCACTCTCTTCCTGTTCCTTGTACCTGTCTGATCCTTCGGGCCAGCCCTAGGAGAGCTGTTAATCAGCTCAGTGGTCTAGTAAAACTATGGTATACTTAACTTTGGAATAATAAAAGTATGTATTGTCAGGTGAGTTTGGCTCTCATGTAAGATGGGAGACATGAAGGCTGTATGAATGAGTCTCTCTCATCATCCCACTTGCATGCTGATGTGCAATGCATAAGAAGCTGCATGATTGGGATGTTAGTGAATGGGGATCTGATACTTGCCAGTACCTGATGGAGAGAGAAAAAGGTTGTATGTCCGTGTTTGGAAGTCTGATGCCAGTTTACATGACATATCAGTCATTGCCACTTCCCATAACTCAAAGACTCGGGGTTTGAGCTTGTAGAGTCTGTGAGGAGGGACCATGAGAACGTGGTTGTCTGACCGGGTTTGGGGCGTAATAGGCCACCCTAGGCAGACTGACTGACATATGACTAACTGACAATTGGCCACGTTTTCTTTTTCTGCGACATCGCAAGCCTGCATTGTCAGCTTTGGTAAGTCACTTTTAAGATACATCTAAATCTTAAGGCTATAATTACACAACAAGCCTGTTTTTAGTGCCATTACTTGCATCCTGCCATCCAATTTTCAGTGTTGGGAAACATGCAAATATTAGTTTTACAGGTTAGTATGATGAAACAAATGAATTTTCAATTTTAAAATTAATTTTGAATACTTACCTGCAGAACTAATAGGCACCCTCCCACCTCCCCACTTTTGTTTAATAGACTAGTCAATGCATTCACTTAAAGAAGGAATGGTTTTGTGTTGGAGGGTGCTCCGTCACTCCCCCAGCTCTGGTGAGCGATCGGTTTGTTTTAACTTTAAACATCCAGGAACAAGCAACAGCAGGCTAATTTCATAGACACCATCTGGCTCATTGCCTATTGTTTTATGGCTTAAGTTCCTCATATATATGTATTTATATTGTTGTAGATATGTGGATGTATTATATGTGTATGCATATATATATATACAGTATTTTTATGTTTTGTATTGAATTTTTAGGATTCAGTGCTGGTAAGTTTGTCGCAGGCATGAAAGGTACATGCAGATATTAGTTCTGCAGGAAAGTTTTTACAAATAAATTTAAAAATTGAAAATTAGCATACAATTTAAAAGAGCAACTTCTTACTTCCTTAAATAGGAAAGCATCATACAGTAATCATTTAATAATCTGCAGTAATAGAGCCAAGGGCCTGCCGGATAATGTCAGATAAAATGCTATGGATGTGAAATGATAACTCCACAGCTTTACTCCCCCAGTTTGTCCAAACCACATAGCCGTAAGCACTGAATATGCTTATAAACAATGACCATCACACTTTAGGCTGAAAACTTGACATAGCTGACGACATTGAACCCCTGAGCCCCGAAAATTTGACACCGTACTTCAGGGTGAAGAGATAGTAAGAGAAAAAGGTATTCCCATGCTTCCTCCCCGAGACCATGCCAGCCACTGATAATGGCCCCAAGGTACCACAATTTTCAAACACTTTCAACTTGTTTCAAATAGTGAGAAGCAAAGATCGGTTTGCACTTCCAGTAGGCCGACTGCAGAATGGAAGTGAGGGACATATGTGCCTGAAAGCTGATAAGGTAGAGACTGCCCTGACGTCAAGAGCTTTCACTAAAAGTAGGCAAAATGTTGTCCTGAATCTGAGTGCGTGCCTCAGACATTTAAGTTCTTGATGGAGAGGGACAATGCGTTCTTAGTCAGAGGGCAAGATGGGTTCTTGACAAAGCACCAGAGGTTACTGGATGGTCCTCTGATCTTTTTGGTCCTGCTCAGGATATACATTATGGCCCCAGCAGGACAAAGAACTCTCTCTTCTTCCTCAGAGCCAAGGCATCTGTTAAAGTCTTAATGGAGAAAGAATGGGGCCAGGGCTTGGAAGGGTCCTCATTCTAGGCTATAATCCAAGGGTAAAGTAGCAAACTGCATCACCTTTTGAAAGTAAAAAACCTACCCTTTATGGATGGCTTGGAACTCGCTACTATGTTAGCAGTAGCCAAGGTCACGAGAAATTGTTCCCCATGTTGTAATTGAAGTTGTAATTGTAATTTGATAACAGGTCAGGTAATTATGATTCTAATTGTAATAGACATAAAGCAAAGGTAATTACCCCTAACATGCTTATATTATATATGCGACAGTAGCTACTTCATATTCGTTGGTATTACATTCATACTCCCAACATCGATTTTACACTGAATCAAACAAACCTGTAACCAAACAGATAGTGTAGGTATGGCGGGATGCAAAAAAAAAAAAAATAATAGAATAAAAAAAAGCCACAAGCTTGAATTTTTCTTATTTATAAAAATCACTACAACACAGACGTTATCGGTAACTGGACCCTCATACAGAAATACCAATTGAACAAAACATAATCCTTAAAACTGTATTCACTAAACCTTAAACAAACATTTAAACCACAATACCAACTTCAAACTAAACCAAAAAACATGAAAAATACCCACAACCTAAATATAACAAAAAACCTGAAAATAATAGGACACTGTTGCTGCCCCCTCCCCCTCCCCACTGCACTGAAGAGTCTAGACGGGCGCTTTAACCGCCGCTCCGTGGGCAAACGGTAACTCCTGTCAACCTGACGAAGGAGTCAAATCCCAGAACCTCACTCAGTCGGGGTCATTATCATCATCATCAAAAGTGGATCAAATTCTTTCCCAGGCCTAGTCTTCAACAATCAATTACTATCCTCTAAGAACAGTCTATTTTAAGTTTTTTTTTTTTTTTTTTTATTTAAGTAGGGTCGTCAGCATGCAATTGGCGTTCATAACAGAAGAGGGAAAAGAAGCTTCACTCAACCAGAAGATGTGATAGGAAGAATCACAGTTCTGCAAATAAAAAAAAAAAACTTAACACTCATAGCTAACTAAACTTTCAAACAGTATCCAAAATAAAAATAATAAACTGATTCTATCATTCACAAATACACCAAGCAAAGATAAATTAATATTTACTGATAAATAAATTGATGCATTTCCAATGTTATAGATAAATCCAATAATTATAAATCTGGGCATCCAAAAACTTTCCCGCTGCCCCTTCTGCTGTTAGTTATAAAAAACAATCGCTCGTGAATTTCTCCTCCGTCCTAACTTATTTATTTAAATTAAGATAACCTTCGGTTATACCAACCTCATTACTAACTGTAAACAATCATTAAACTAACTGCCTCTCTCTCTTTCTCGAGTGCTATAAACAAAATGTTAATGTTAGAAAAAAACAGTTGGTGGGAGGGGCTGCAAACAGGAACTCGCAGCAAAGTAAGGGGTGCAAGGGTGCACTTCTCTCAGACTGAGGGGTACGAGCCAAACCTGTGTCCAACTGTACATGGTTTATATGGTAAGACATTTAGGTAAGAACAAAAGCCCAATGTCCATCAAGAGTTATAGTTATCTCTTGATTATCCAGATTAATAGAGCCAAGGTCCTGTTGGATAAGGGCAAAATCTGGATAAGCACAAGTAAAAAACTCTACAAGTGTAAAATGGCAACTCCTTACCCATACTCTCCTTACCTTGTCAATACCATATAAATATGAATGCTCAATATACTAATAAACAACAACCATGACACATTAAACTGGAAACTTTTTGCGAACGGCAGTTATCTGCCTTTTCCCCCATATTTGTAACAAAATATACTCCATAAATACACAAAAAAAGCTAGTAGCATTCATCTTACTTTCCCTCTACAAGCCAAACTGTCATTTGATTAGACCCTCCCTTCAATATATCTGAAAGGAGAAAGGTTCACACAATCAATAAAAAACTGGGGAGTGTACATATGACAAAGAAAAATGAAGGCAATACAAAATGAAATACATAGAATATGTTTCACAAATTACAAACCAGCCAATATGTTATACCCTCTACCTTCTTCCATCCAACTGTATACTGTAACTTCCTACTGTTTCTCATCTTCTAGTGAGTCACCCACTTCCTCCCAGTCGTCCGACACTTCCAACCACTTCATGGTACATCATTGTTTCTGGTCTCAGATATGATACAGGTCAACCATCACTAATCCAGAAATTGTTAATCTGGTTCCATTACTAATCTGGGACTAATTTTGGCTAGTGCAATTTCAAATTTTGCAGGTCATTGCACCAACCTGCTACTACTGTTTGGTGGAACTACTTGTGTGCATACATACGTTCCCTATGTGCATGATTGCGTTTATTTTTGGGTAGTAAAAAATGTGCAAATTCAGTAAAAATATAAATGAGAATAGCATTAAATATAAATAAGAAAATCATGAGCGTAACAACATGAAACAAAAGCTGTAGTAAGTTCTCCAATGCCAGCAAATGAGTTTGTGCATAAGTATGTACCATAATTACAGGATTTTGTTTATCTTTTGCATTGTAAAAGTAGAAAGTATAGTAAAAATACAAATGAGAATAATGTAAGATATAATTATTAAAAATACTAAATGTCGTAAGACGAACAAAGCAAGCTGTAGCAAGTTGTCCTACATCAGAGATTGAGATTGTTTGTTCATACATACTATGCACATGATTCCATTTTACCTTTTGGGTTTTAAAAATAAAAAATTAGAAAATACGGTAAAAGCATAAATGAGAAAAGCATAAAATATAATTTAAAAAATCATAAGTGTAACAACACAAACCAAACCAAGCTGTAGCAAGTTCTTCGATCCCAGCTAATGAGTTAGTGCATATGTACGTATGTTAGGCACATGATTGTGTTTATCTCTTGGGTTGTAAAAATTGAAAAATGAGAAAGTACAGTAAAAGTATAAATGAAAATAGTATAAAATATATAAAAATACAAGATGAAGAAAAAGTGAATCCTGATAGTCCTTCACCTAACATGTAAATGTGCTTGGTTGGAAATACCAGCCCTTCACCTTGGAAGCGGCAGTGATGAACTTTCTTGTGTGAGTCAACAGAATTACCTGTACTATTCATTTTTAAACATCTAACTTACCTGGTAGTTATATATATAGCTTAAGTCCCTGACGTCACGACAGAATTTCAAAAACTCGCGGCAATCGCCGATCGGTAGTCAGGTGAACCACCTGTGCGCCCTCTACCCAGGTACCTGGAACCATTCCAACTATTCCTCAGATCTTCCCTGCCGCTGTGTCGGTAACATCGATGGAATTTCGCTCGTAGTCTGTGTTTTTTCGCAACTTATTTTGGTGAAGTACACTTTGGCTTGGCTTTCGCTTGTTCGCTTTTGGATTTTCTTATAACATATCTGACTTCATCGAGTGTGAAAATGTGTGTGTGGGGATGCAAGCGGCTTGCTAAAGTCTCCTTGGATCCCCACTTAGTATGTCTGAAGAACGGGAATGGAAGACCGGCTCAGAAGAGCCAAGAGTACTGTTTCTCACTCTTCTAGATGTAACCAGGGAATAGTTAATTCTTTTCCCCTTGCTAACTATCCTATTGATCCTTCTCCCGTAGTGGTAGTCTCTGAACCCTCTACTGAAACAGGTAAGGACCTAATACTTAATGATTTGTTGGCTGCCATTCAGACCCTGGCCCAACAGGTAAAATCCCTCTCAGAAGACAGGGATAATATGTGATCGACAATAATAGATCTAAAGAATACAAGTGTTAATATGTTGTTAGTGCAAGTGCAGTGGAGGTGCGACCGCTCGGTCCTGTTGTGCTCCTAGTCTAGACCTCTTCCAAGCTCACCAACCCCTGTGAGAAGGAAAGTCGACAGACGAAGGGAGGCAAGAGGCTTTAGCTACCAAGCAGTCGTCCCCTCGAGCGTACCTGTTGACGTTTCCCAGGACGCTCACCCTCGCCATAGGAAAGGCGAGGTTAAAGTGTTTTTTCGTCCACCGGTTGCTGTACGTCAACCGGAGGAAGCTTTTGACCGATGTCGCACAGGCGGCCAGTTCTTAAGTAACCTCTAGGTTTGACGGGACAGCGAAAGTGAGAAGCTGGACGCCAGGACGTCGAGCGTTGAGAAGTTGGACGCCAGGACGTCAGACGTAGAGAAGCTGGACGCCAGGACGTCAAGTGTCGAGAAGTTAGACGCCAGGACGTCAGGCGTCATGAAGCTGGACGCCAAGACATTAAGCTTCAAGAAAATGGACGCCAACACGCCACTGGACGCCAGGACGCCAGGCGTCAAGATGATATTTTGAAAGACGTCGCTACTTCCGTCTTCGGAAAATCGGAAGAAGAGAATGATAATATCCCGCATTCTTCTGTGAATCCTATTGTAGAGATTTCTGACGAAGACAATATAAAAGGCCATCAGCTTTTATCAGACTTGAAAAGGTTTATGAAGCTATTTTCGGAAATTTTTCCAGAGAAATTTATCCTGACTGCTCCTCGTTCCCGCCTTCAGAATTTACTCTTGTGAAGGCGTCTAAGAGGCAGAATTTACTAAGAATGGATACTTTCGAAGGAGAAACAATGAAAGACAGCCTTTGTTTTCCTCCAACCAAACTAGCTCAAGGTCTAGCGTTTAGTATCAAACTGGAGAATCGTTTGGCCTTGAAATACCTGCCCTTCCCAGGAACCTTCTCGAATCTTGTTGACTCTTCTCGAAAGTGGCCATGGGGGAAAATGAAGTTGTTGGTCGATATCAGAATTGGACCACCCCCTCAAAAGAATTTGGAGATTTAGGAAGGAAGATGGAATTATTCAACACGACTGACACTGAAGAACTCATATATCTGATGTCGTGTATGGATAAAGGAATCGGAGATAGTTCCAACGAATCAACTGCACCTTTCTCAGCGGGAATCCTGAAGAAAAGGGCCCAGCTTTGCTTTTTCCTGGCTAATGGGGTCACGTCCAATCAAAATCAGAACTGATTTATACCCCTTTTTTTCCTCTCACCTCTTCTCTCAAGATTTGGTAAAGAGGCCTTTTCATCTTTGGCCCAGAAAACCACGTAAGATTTAATATCTAAAACAGCAGGAAAAGTCCTACCTACGACTTTCATCGCTAAAAAGGGTAAGGCTGAGATTCCTGTGTTTCAGGTATCTCAGCTCTTTCGTGGTCGGCCCTCCGATAGAGGTTCCTCTAGGGCGGGTAGATGAATGGCAACGAGAAGAGGCTCTACACAGGGAAGAATGAGGACCTGCCTTTCTTCTCCTGCAGACTGCGGTAGGAGCCAGACTGTCCAGCCTGAGTAGGCCCCCTCTAGTAACAAGACAATTCGACCTTTCTGCCAAATGCAACGACAGAACCAAGGCAAAGGCTCTACATGGCAACAAGTGTCTATGATGTTGCTAAAGGAGACCAGACAGAGAGTTCAGGATCCAATTCCCAGGATTCTACATTCGGTTATTCCTGATCCCCAAATGATTGGGGGTTAGAGACCGGTGCTAGGCGGATTGCACTCAACTTTTTGTGCAATAAACAAAGGTCGCTATGGAAACGACAAAATCGGTTCAAGCAGCGGTCAGACAGCATGACTGGATGGCCTCACTGGACCTCCAGGATGCGTATTTTCACATCACCATGCACCCGAACTCCAAGAATTTTCTGAAGTTCGTCCACGGGAAAGGTTTTCCAGTTTCGGTCTCTCTGTTTTCGACCTAAACAGACAGGGCTGACGTCTGGCTCTGGAGCCGAGACCTCTCAAGAGCAAGTTACCCAATATTGAGGGA
This sequence comes from Macrobrachium rosenbergii, assembly GCF_040412425.1. NCBI lineage: Eukaryota > Metazoa > Arthropoda > Malacostraca > Decapoda > Palaemonidae > Macrobrachium > Macrobrachium rosenbergii. Next base: position 70,095,270 of record NC_089791.1, read on the forward strand.
CGTCATGATAAGACTTCATAGACTACAGATTGTAGCCACTGGAGCAGCCCGGAGCTCTTCCCTTCCAGCCCCAAGGGTAGCTCTCCTACTAAGAACAAACGTAGACAGCTCTGTTCAGTCAGGATACCAGGCTGCAAGAGCGTGGCGGACACTGTGCTGCCTTCCGTACATCCTCCTCTTCCTCCTTCGGATTGGTACTCGTCTGCTGAACCCCCTCCACGGTCCATTATTGACGATGAGGAGGAAATAATTGCTGTAGTTGAGGCTTCCCCAGCCTGTTCCCAACAGCAGGAAGCCCCGCATATAGCTTTACTACAAAATATGCAGCAGACTTTGTCTTCCCTGGTGCAAGCGTGACAACCAGGCAAAGAGAAGAAGGATAATAGACGTCCAACTAAAGCTTCTAGACGTCCAGAAGTTTAAGACGCTGAACGTAGTGAATGAAACTCTAGACGCTGGATGCAGTGGCGTCAAGCGTCTAGGAGTGAAACACCATGGCGACAAGCGTCAATGAACCCAAGGCGTCAGCGTCAAGGCATTGGACATCAGGGCGTCAGGCTTCAAGATATTGGAAGCCAAGGCGTGGAGTTAGCTCAGGGCGCAAGATGAACTGGCATCAGCGTCTAACAAAGAATTAGGTCTACTGATAAACAGATAGAAATCTCAGCTGATCCCATCCCAAGAGGTTCTATACCTTAGGATGAAGATTCAGAGTCAGGATTTTCAGGCTTTTCCCTTTATTGCAAAGACAGGACAAGCCTTAAGAAAATTTCAGAACTTTATAAAGAGACAGTCATGCTTGGCAAAGGAATAGATGAGTCTGCTGGGAACCCCTTCCTCGCTGGAACGGTTTGTCTCATTTGAGAGGTTAATTCTATGCCCGTTACAGTTTCATCTAAATCGGAACTGGGACAAGGAAATAGAACTGGAGACCAAGTGCATCCCCATTTTGGAACCAATAAGACCGTATTTATAGTGGTGGAACGTCCCGTCAAGCTCCAGGAGGTCCCTTCTCTATTATTAGAGGAACCCAGACCTAGTGTTGTTATCCGATAGCGTCGGACTCAGTATAGGAGCAACACGAGGGAAATAAAAAGTCTCGGGCTCCTGTGCCAGAGAGCAGGAGAAGTTAAACATCAATTAGAAGGAACTAACTACAATCCTTCTAGCTCTCAGGGAGTTCGAACATAGTGGGGAACAGAGAGGTGCAGGTCAACATCGACAACACGGCAGCGTTGGCCTACATCAGCAAACAAGGGGGCACTCACTCCAGGTCTCTATATGAGACAACAAGAGAACCTCTTCTTTGGGCAAAGGAGGAGAATGTAAAACTAGTAACCCACTCTATCCAAGGGGAGAAAAAATGTGAGGGCAGACATTCTGAGCAGGAAATAAAGTCCTCTCAACAGAATGAACGCTACATCAGGACTTTGGGGACGTCCTTGCATAGATCTTTTTCGCCACAGCGCAAACGAAAGAGGCTGGAAACTTACTGCTCTCCAGTACCAGATCCCAGGGCTATATATACATAGACACGTTCCTGGTGGACTGGCCCAACTTGGACGTGTATGCATTTCCCTCTTTCAAGATAATACACAGGGTACTGAAAAAATTTGTGTCACATGAGAGGACCGGAATGACCCTTGTGGCCCCTTACTGAACGACAAGAGATTGGTTCTCAGAGGTACTAGAATGGATGGTGGACATCCCGAGTAGCCTACCTCAGAGAGTAGATCTACTCAAACAACCCCACTTGGAAAGATATTACCAAAACCTACAAGCGCTACTAGTAACTGCCTTGGGACTATCGGAAAAACTCACAAGAGCCAGAAGTTTTTGAAGGAGACAGCTGGCGCTATCGCAAATCAAGGAGGTTATCCACCATGAAGGTATACCAATCCAAGTGGGAGGTATTTAGAGGATGGTGCAAGGACAACCATGTGTCCTCTTCCAATATTTCTATAACCCAAATTTGTATATAAAGAACTCACCAGCATGGAACCTAGACGTGGTCCTGAGGTTCCTCATGGGAGTAGGTTCGATCCCTTGCAGAGGACATCTTTAAAGGACCTCACCATGAAAACTCTTTTCTTGGTCAGTTTGGCACAGCAAAAGAGTTAGTGAGATACATGCTCTCAGCAAGAATATAGATTTTATGCAAGGCAAGGCAATCTGCTCACTGCAACTAGGCTTCCTTGCAAATAATGAATACTCGTCACAACCCTGGCCCAGAACGTTCGAGATTCCGAACCTAACGGACATAACAGGGGAGGAGAGAGAGAGAGTCCTGTTCCCGGTAAGGGCTCTAAGGCTCTACCTGGATAGGACAAAGGACTTAAGAAGGAATTCAGAAGGGCTTTGGTGCTCAGTTAAAAAAAAAGCTCTCTGTATAGATGTCGAAGAATGCTCTGTTTTATTTTATCAGACAGTTGATAAAAGAAGCACATATGGAATGTAGAGAGATAGACTACAAGATTCTGAAAGTAAAAGACGACGAGGTCAGGGCAGTAGCAACCTCTGTAGCTCTTAAACAGAACAGGTCCCTGCAGAGTATCTTGGACACGACCTTCTGGAGAAGCAAGTTAGTATTTGCCTCTCACTATCTAAAACAAGTCCAGACATTATCGAAGATTGCTATACGCTGTGCCCGTTTATAGCATCTAATTCAGTAATGGGAGAGGGAATACCCTACAATCCCATAAACCAATACCTTTTTCTTACCTTGGAATTGAGAATTTTTATGGTTGTTTGTGAAGACTGACGCAGTCTTCCGCAATCATTGGGATGAAAGTTCTTGGTAGAGTCCAGAACAAGGGTATTGAGAGGAGGTCTAGTCACATAGAGGTTATACACCGGTTGACAGCCCCTAGAGATTTTCAGCCCCCTGGGTGGATCGCTGGATCTCTTAAGGAATGCAGACATAATGAGGGGGAGTTCATTGAAGTCAGCTTCCTTAATCCAATCCCATAAAACAATACCCTTTGTTCTTGCCTTGGAATGGTTGAAATTTGATGGTTGTTTGTGAAGATTGAACGCAGTCTTCCACAATCATTGATTTTAGGGGCATTATAGGTTGTCTGTCACATAGAGGTTGGTACACCAGTTGGCAGCTCCTAGAGGTCTTCAGCCCCCTGAGTGGATCGCTGGACCTCTTAAGGAATGCAGACATAATGAGGGGGAGTTCATTGAACTCAGCTTCCTTAATCCAATTCCATAAAACAATACCCTTTGTTCTTACCTTGGAATGGTTGAAATTTTATGGTTGTTTGTGAAGATTGAACGCAGTCTTCCACAATCATCAATTTTAGTCAAATGATCATTTTTGTTCCTTGGTGGCGCCCGGAACAAGGGTATTATAGGTTCTCTGTCACATAGAGGTTGGTACACCGGTTGGCAGCTCCTAGAGGTCTTCAGCCCCCTGAGTGGATCGCTGGACCTCTTAAGGAAAGCAGACAAAATGAGGGAGTTCATTGAAGTCAGCTTCTTTAATCCAGGTAAGGACCTTAAGTTGGTTTATTAAACCTTAAGCAAATTCCAACGATGTTTGCTGTCTCTGACCCTCCACCAAAGGTGTCAATCAGCTATATATATAACTACCAGGTAAGTTAGATGTTTAAAAATGATATTTTCATAATAAAATAAATTTTTGAACATACTTACCTGGTAGTTATATACAATTAAATTCCCACCCTCCTCCCCTCTAGAGACTAGGGCATGGAAGATCTGAGGAATAGTTGGAATGGTTCCAGGTACCTGGGTAGAGGCGCACAGGTGGTTCACCTGACTACCGATCGGCGATTGCCGCGAGTTTTTGAAATTCTGCCGTGACGTCAGGGACTTAAGCTATATATATAACTACCAGGTAAGTATGTTCAAAAATTTATTTTATTATGAAAATATCATTTTGCTTGTGCTTCATTAAAATCTTACTTGATTTTCATTTAATATTTCTTTCTTCCTTATTAACCAACTTTTACTGATTTACAGGGTATTTTAAAGGTAGGATAAGGTGATTAGTGGTTGGTTAAGTGTGTTCTAAACTGACCAGTCTGTAATCCAGGAAAATCACTAATCTGGTGCCCAGCAGGTCCCAGTGATGCTGGATCAGTGATGGTCAACCTGTACCATCTCAGGCAACTCATGTGTCACTGTGTCAGTCCAAAGATTTGCTGGTTTTTGCCACCCTGGTTCTTCCTTTAGACTAGACAGATTTTGACCATGATTCAGGGGATTCTCCATTGGATTGCAGTGCTTGATAGATTGTTCTTGCCAATCGGTGCTCTGTTTTGTGAGGTTCTACCTTGGCTCCTGTTCGGTTGTGTAAGAAGTTATCTGATTCTGTTAAGGTATGTTTTGAGACAATCTTGAATGTACTATCCCATAAAGCAGGTTATTAGAATGTGATTTAGTTTCCAGTTTTATGAAGCTGCATAGAGCTGCATGTTATGACAGGTACAATGCCAGATCTTTGTTCTGATCTTGTTAAAGAAGCAAGTTTGTAAAAGTTGTTTAACCCAATAAAGCACAGACCAGAAAAGTTCTTTGACCTAATAGCGAGACAGAAGAGCTTACAAAGTTGGTATATCATTCGATTAAAGGAATTTCTTTTGCAGAAATTGCTTTTACCACCTTAGATCATTTACTTCACCAGGTAAGCAAAAAAAGAGATAGGGATTGATTGATTGATTGATGAGATATTGTAGTATTTACCTTGCCTTGGTAGAGCTATTTTTGATGCTTTTTGAGAATCTCTCTTGTTTTTACCAGCTTAGTTTTAAAGGAACGAAAAGAGTTTTGTTCATATCGTATAAAGTGGTCACAGATAACGTGACTAGGGATTTCTTAAGAGGTTCTTTGAATTCTTCCTTCAAACATCCAGCTTCAAGTAAGCCTTTTGGAGGTGATGAAGACTCTTGTTCTAAGGGAAAAGATCACATTTTTGAGCCATCCAGGTCCAGTAGGAGGCTGTCAGGAGAGTTTTGGATTGTCCGGCACGGCTTTAGAACAGAATCTTGGGTGTTGGTTCTCATGGAGGGATACGTTGTACTTGATATTGCACTTCCACCCATGTCAGCATCCCTGATTTCCTTCTCTGCATACAGGCAGTCCCCGGTTATCTGGGGTTCCGTTTCTGAGGGTGTGATGATAACCGAAAATCAGCGATTTCGGCGATTTTCGGTTATTGGCGCCTCTATTAGGCATGTATCAGCGCCAATACCCAATCATCGGCGCCGATAAGCAGAAATTGGTGATTTTCTACGCCGAAAATTGCCAATTTTCGTCGCTAGACAAGCCCCATAAAACCAAATCGCTGTTAACCGGGGACTGCCTGTACTGTCATCATGCAGAGTTTTGAGTGTAGCAGATCAGTTAGTTGTCACACAAGGTGATGATCAGGTCAGTTATAGACATGGAGTTGTACAATCACCTTTTTCTCTTGTCCAAGGCCTTGGAGTGCTAGGGACCAATATTGGATATTTACAGTATTAATTGGTTTGTTCATTTGATTACCTTTTCTGTGGAACTGTCCAGTTCAGTCCTTGGAGACATCTGGAAGGTTGTCTGGATGATTTATATTGATCTGAATGTCTCAATCCATCCTCAGTAGAGGAAGTAACTACACTGTCTTTGAAGGGAAGGTCTTCTAATTCAGGCTCTGTGTTTTGGTCTGAGCATGTTGCCACAGTTATTCACTAGTAGTATGGTGCCATTAGTGGGATGGGGTCGCCTGCTAGGAATCCAGCTTCTCTATGTTGACAACTGGTTAGTTCTTGCCAACTCATTTCAGGCATTCGTAAAGGTGAAGGATTGTCCCCCATATGTAGTATTGCTGCTGTACATTCTGATATATCAATAATTGTGCTGCTTTTACAAGCAGAACATCTAATAAGTCAAGATGATCACAGTCTACTCCAACAGTTCAACCTACCTCCCTTACATGAGGCAAGGGGTCACAAAATCTAGATTCGTTCATTCTGCTAGAGAAACTTATTTGGACAGAGTCCAGGAACATCATTCTTCAACCACATTCATTCCAGGGAGGGAAAATGTTTATCGCAGAACCATTTCAGAAGAAAAGGGCAAGTTCTTCCATCAGTATGGTCTTTTCATCAGAAAATCCATCAGAGGTAGTGGAACTTTGGGGAACCTCAAAGATCAATGTGTTTGCAGCTGGCCAGAACTCAAACCTCCCAGTTTGCTGCTGAATTTTCTGTATCATTGTCAGCCAAGACATCATGGAAAGATGCAAGGTGCAGCCCCTTCAGCTTCTGTCAGTGGTTTCTGGTCACCAACAAATGAAATCAAAGCAGGAAGCTGGTTTGGATTCTTGTAGGCAAGCTTTGTTCCATTTCAAGGAAATAAGGATGCAGTTGGCATGGTTTTACAGTTTCTATTTTGAAAACCTTACCATATGTGAAGTATCTTTTATCCTCATTGAAATTTTACACATGTTGCCTATTCACTATCTAGTATAAGTGCAGGATTGGCTGGCCCTCCTTTACTTACACAAGCTTATCAGGGTGAGCTTTTGTTGGGTATTCACTCATGTAGGTATAGGTGGGAATTAGAGAGCTGATAAGGCAGCTAAAGAATTTATAGGATTACATAATCAGGTACTTATAAACCTCTCACACTAATATTAAGTAAATTATTCATTTTTATATAAGGAAGTGGCATATTAGTTGGGACATCATAGTTGGTAATGTAAAGTTGAAGGCTATTTAACCATCGGTTAAGAGAAGGCAGCCATCAACTCATCCAGCTCTGAGGATTAGCATTATTTGAACATGGCTGCGTATAGGACATACACGTGCTACACATAGACTCTTAATGCAAAGTGGAGAAGGGGCCAGGTACCAATCTGCAGCTCCTGTCAAGAAGTTTTAACATGAAAGCATTTTTTAACTGATTGCCCAGTTTTTACCCCAGAAAGGAAAGCTACCTCACTGTGTATGGCAGGTCCATGAGTGAGGTACTTGATAATATTTCTGATGTCAATAAACTAATGTTTTTAAAGAAAAATAAATTTTATTTGAGTATTTAAGTTTTTCTATCAGTTTTACTGCTTTGTTTATTTAATTCTTAATAAAGAGTATATTTTTATAATTTTTTATTTTTAGTTACTTTTGCATGAATTTTAGCTAAAATTATAATATTAGATTTAGACCTTAGTTGCCCCAGTGCTTGCCATGTATTCCTAAAATCTATAATTAGTCAATGTACCTGAAGGATCAAGAATGGCCCTGTAGTTGTCAGCCCTTCATATCAGCAAGATAGAGATGAGAGGGCTGTTATGACCAAATCCAATCTTTTGACTGTAAGTGTCCTGATGGTACCAACAGAAATCATAGAAGGAGTGTCAATTTTCACTGATTGTCCCACCTTGTGGAGAAACAAATCCACAAAGTAGTAAGGTTTACCACAAGTGTTCAATTGCAGAAGCACTCATATTAGTCAAGAGTAAGAGCTTCTAGCACTAATATTAGTCAATTAGTAGATTGTCTTTTTGTCCTGATGTGTGTGGGTAACCTCTGATATAATTGGTGTAGTGAAGAATGAAAGTGGTTTGTGTTTTACCTTGACTAAAGTATTGCTCTGACTGATCTTTAGAAATTTTTCTTTGATTAAAATATATTTTCTAATTTGCATAAGCATAATTAGCTTGACACAGGCATTGAAAGCTTTTGTAAATTTGTGGAGAATATAACTTATCTATGAAAAATGAAGATTTTTGCATCTAGTGGAAATAATTTTAGATAATTCATGACTCATTGGTTTTAGGTTTCTTAGTAATTAGGGTAATTTCAGTTAATGCTAAATTTTTGTATACAAGGAAGCTGTTTTCTCTCTTGGATACTTATATTCCCTGTGGAATATTTTTATCTCACAGATTTAAAAATTATGTTTTTTAGGGTGGTGATGGAGAGGTGTTGGGGGATGGCGAAGGTGAGGAAATAGCAGGGGGAGAGCCAGACTTTCCCTTAGCTGCCCTGGCGAGGTTAGATGAAATGATTCATCGTCAGCGGTGGGTAGTCCCGGTCCTGCCTAAGTGCGAGCTAGAAATTTTACTTGAGGCATCTATTGATTTGTGCACAAGAGGTAAGTTGGGTTACCTAGATATTGTATAAAATCAAGGTTTCTTAGTAAAATTTTGTTTTATTTCATGCATTATGTCAGTTAGTTTTGTTGAGTGTACTCTACTAAAGGCTATTTTTATTGAAAATTTATGTTGCAGGTCTTGATACTAGGAGTGAGGCGTGTCAAAGATTCTTTCGTGAAGGTCTCACAATTTCCTTTACAAAAATCCTTACTGACGAAGCTGTCAACAGTTGGAAGTTTGAAATCCATGTAAGTAATTTGCAGAAAAAAGGATTTTTTAGGAAGCCGCTTACGTAAATGTGTAACCAAGGAGTAAAAGTTCACATAAACAGGGATCTCTCACAAACATTTACATTTCCACACATATAATATGCTGTACCAATTTAATACACAATTAAATTCAATTATTTCAAGATTTGGAAGTGAACATTCATTTTGGCCCTATTCCAAATCAGTGAAAGTGCTTGTTGTGTTATTGGTATTACAATTTATTTCCGTATATGAATTGAGGCAAATTTATTTATTGTAATAAGTTTCATCAATTTTAATAATCTTGGTAAAGTATTGGTTTTATCAGGTAAACATACTGGAAACAAAAACTACAGAATAGAATTTATTTTACAGAAATTTGAGTGGGAAAAAACTGATATTAAATTTAATGCAAAATGAAGGAGGAAACTGTATTGTAAAATAGAAAACGTGCAGAGCCCCCATTACAAGGTAAAATATAACTATTCCCTTAATAGACAGTGTATATTGATGATTCAGATGTGCAAAAAAAAAAAAATTACAGTTGTAAGGTGTACCACGCAAAAAAAAAAAAAACACTATGGTTATATTTAGGGGGATGCTCAGTTTTCTGGAAAGAAAACTGTTTTAGATAAAAACTGAAAATTTTCCCATTGTTTACATATGCTAATTTTAGGGCTAAAAATTTGAATTGTAAAAGTGAAGGAGTTTGATATATGGGATAAATCTCAATATACTATTATAGTTAGTTTGTGCCTTTGCACCATTAGGAAATATCTGAATTCAAAATATAAACAAAATAATGTTTGGCTGACCTGGATGCACTGTCTGTAATCACCTGTTTCCCACCAGGTGGCATTGGAATGCTTATGTTCTTGTCAGAATTCTTCATGCCATGTCCTTGTGAATATGGTTGAATCAGTTGTAAAAATTGTGACTTTCCGAATGATTTTATCTTGTATGGTATTGTGCTTCTTTTCTGTTTTGTACTGTGACATCTACAGCAAGGAGAGAGAGAGAGAGAGAGAGAGAAGTGTTAGGTTCCATAAGAACAAGTTTTGTGTAAACTGAATATAATTGGTTAGGAATAATGGTCACACATTTGTTACCAATAGGGGTAATAAGTGTGATTTTATTTTTTTCTTCATGGTGTGAAAATGTAAGAAATTGTCTGATGACAAAGAATAATTTTGTAGGGTACAAGAAGTTGTGAGAGGCTGACAGATTATGTAGACAATTCATTAGGTCTGACCATAAGCCTTCTCAGTCTTTTCCTTCTGATGTTGCTCCTCTCTAACTCCCTCTGCTTCACCTTATGCTCCCTGTGTGTTTTAGGAGAAAAGTGTAGGTAATGTTGAGGAAGATATTAGTTTATTTCTATTGTCAGTTATGTAATCTGACCAAATATGGGTCAAGATTGCGGTTCGCCCCATAGTAATCGACCTTATCCAGTTTCCCCTGTGGGATAGAATGTGTTGGAGGATCCTTTGTCTGGCTGTAGCCTGCTCTCTGGATTCCCCCACATCAAAAGGTTTTCACCTTTTGCCAGGGAACCAAGGCATATCTCAGGTGGAATTCTGTGCCCTTCTACATCTGTCTGTCAACCATATACTGTCTCTCATTCAATGTGTCCTCCAATGAATTTATTCTTAGAGTTGCATGCTCACATCAGCCGAATCATGCATTATCCTCATCTGGCGAGAGTGACTGTGATGTGTGTGGCAAAATTAAGTTAATTAGGGATTATAGATACAGTGTTCCAGTTGCCTCAATAGTTTCAGAACCACACATCAATACTTAAGTTATTCAATCATTTAGTCTTACTGTGTCATTTATTTTTAATATTTCTGATGTTAACCCCTCCCCTCTTACTCAGTTTCCCCCTCCCCTCGAGTAGGACGCCTTGACGAGGTGAGGGGCTAAGAGACCCTGGCCTTTGGGCCCGGGTCCTGACGAATCATCCTACATAGTTTTTTATTTAAATGGCGTGGACATTTCCACATTCGCAAAATTTTACTGCTTAGGTGAGTCTGAGAAGGGATTGTTTTTTGGAAGGAGTCCGCATTCGAAGCTAATTATGGGGGTTGTGGTGGTTGAGTCGCCAACCGAGATAGTTTGGACCTAAGAGATGGTGATGAGATTTTCCCCATTGCTATCTTGAGGGCGGAACCATTTCTGGGGATCAGCCCATCGGAATTCAGGGGGGGCTGGTTTTTTTGGAGGTGGGACTCCTGGCGTTTGTCCGGAAGCCCACCAGTGCGGTTGGAGTGGGGAGTCAGTCCCCATTAGTGGGGGCAGAACTCCTAACAGGAGGATTGGCTTATACCTGGGCCACTGCAAGCATACTGGTGCTATCCTGAAAGGGTAGGGTATGGGGTGGACTGTTGGGAGTCAACTCTCACTTGTGCCATTGGTGGAGAATGCGAATACCTGACTGATCTACGATACTTTCTTGATATGACCAAGCAGTTTAGGGTAGTTGGATGAACCAGTTTGTGTGTGGTGGTCTGATGTGTGCATGTTTGGCATCTTGGGGTCTCTTCATGGGGTTTGGGAGTGTGTTGGGGTGGGGAAGCTGGGCAGTAGAGCTGCCCCGTTTGCACTTTTTGATACGCTGTCGGGGTCTGTGCGGGGGCTCTTGGGTGTTGGTTGTGTTCCTTTTGGACTTTTGCATGTGGACTGGTTTAAATTTATAGATTTGGCTATTAGTTCTCTCTCCCCTTGATCTGACGACTTAACGGCACTGGCAACGACTTCTGGCATGAACATGGATACGAGCTTGGCTGTTGGACAGAATCAAACGCTGAGACACCAGGGTGTTAACCCTTAAACGCCTACTGGACGTACCATACGTCGACTAAAATTGTCTGTTGGATGTCAAGTGGACGTACCATACGTCGACTAAAAATGGTTTTTTTAAATATTCGCGGAAAAATAATTATAGGCCTAGTTTGCGAAAGGTTTTAAATCACGCGCCCTGAGGGATGCTGGGAGTTCATGGATCAAGCTGTTGTTTTGTTTATAAGCGTCACCCAGACGCGCATGCGCGAATTTCCTCTTTCCCGTACCAGAAAGCATCAGCGGCGCATCGTCGGAGAGCGATTTTTTTACGCATCCGTGTTTTGCAGAACTTTGGCGAGTGTTTGCGTGTTTGTGAGGCAACAGGACGTTTGCAGAGATGTCCCAACGTCGTCAGGACCGTGAAAGGCGCATACTGCCTGGCCGGTAGTGGCGTGTGAGACGAAGTTTTAGACTGGGATGCTGGAGAGGGACCAAGCACCCAAGATGACCCAGCTTCTCAACGCCGTGTTGTGCGGCCACATGTGACTGAAGGGGACCAAGGACCACATCCCGTGCCTTTTACGACCCCTAGGAAGCATCGGGGTGTCCTGAGGGGCATCCGTAAATTTTTGAAAAAAACTTTTTCCTTCGCTGAAAATCCTGGCATTTCTTGAGTCACCTTGTTGTAATTTTTTCACCGTTTTATATTATTTGTTACATAAAGTGTTATACATTAAAATGTGCGCAATTTCATGTAGAATACAACAAAAAATAAATCATTCTTTTAGCTTTTAACAGTTTTGAAATATTTTCATTTAAATCACGATAACTGACAAAATTTTAACATTCGGTCAATTTTGACTCGACGAAATGCTTTAAAAAATGCAATCGTAAACCAAAATTCTTACATTCTAGTAACAATCAATCATTTACCTTTATTCTGCAATAACCGGAAAGTCTCCAGCACAATATTTCGATTTATGGTGAATTTTTGAAAAACTTTTCCTTCGCTCCACAAAAATCCTAGCATTTCTTGAGTCACATTGTCGTAATTTTTCGCGTTTTATATTATTCGTTACATAAAAGTGTTATACATCAAAATGTGTGCAATTTCATGTAGAATACAACAAAAAAATAAATCATGCTTTTTGCTTTTACCATTTTGAAATATTTTCATATAAATAACGATAAATAGAAAAGAATCAACCTTGGTCAACTTTAACTCGATCGAAATGCTCGAAAAAAAACGCAATCGTAAAGCCAAAATTCTTACATTCTAGTAACAGTCAATCCTTTACCTTCATTTTGCAACAAACGGAAAGTCTCCGGCACAATATTTCGATTTATGGTGAATTTTTTTAAAAAACTTTTTCCTTCCATCCGCGCCCGCGAACTCCGCTAAAAATCCTAGCATTTCTTGAGTCACATTGTCTTAATTTTTTTGCTGTTTTATATTATTTGTTACATAAAGTGTTATACATCAAAATGTGTGCAAATTCATGTAGAGTACAGCAAAAAATAAATCATGCTTTTTGCTTTTACCATTTTTGAAATATTTTCATATAAATAACGATAAATAGAAAAGAATCAACCTTCGGTCAACTTTAACTCGATCGAAATGCTCGAGAAACGCAATCGTAAGCCAAAATTCTTACATTCTAGTAACAATCAATCCTTTACCTTCATTTTGCAACAAACGGAAAGTCTCTGGCACAATATTTCCATTTATGGTGAATTTTTGAAAAAACATTTTTTACGTCCGAAGCGTTATTTAATTCATGCATCATTTTGTGATAATATTTTCTCTGTGTTGCTTTGATCGTTTTAAAAGGTTTTGAGTTATATACACTAAATTACGAAAATCATCAGAGAAAATATTATCTTTGTACAATACAACTAAAAAAATTAAATCGAAATATTCATTAGCTTTAACCGTTTTGTTTTACAGCGCAATTTGTATACAATTATATACAAGTTTTTTTTTTTGCTGTCATATATTCCAATATTTATATATGATAATGATATTTTTTTCATTTCTGATGGTTGCATACTAAACTTCAGGCAATGACAAAAAAATGAGCCAAAAATGAACTCTTAATCTTAAAACTAAGCGTGCTGTGATTTTTTGAAAAAATTTTTTCCTCTTGGGCGCTAACTCACCGAAACGCATACGGGAGACGTTTTTGTAAATAGGGCTTCGACGTTAAAGGGTTAATTTAAAAGTTTTTGCTAGAGAATGTTCCCTGTGCAGCTCAGTGGACATGGAACTCGGTGTTACCTTGCTTTGTTTGCAGCACATCAAATTTCGTTTGAGAATGGTAAAGCCCTTAATCGTATCATCACGGCATGGACCATTTTCTCCTGAGCCAAATATAAGAGAATCTTCCTTTCTCTCCTATCTTTAGTTTGTTTGGAAATCAATGAGTTGAGTTTGGGGAGCGTGAAGGTACATATTAGTAAATAGAAGTGTACCTCCATATATGAAGGTCATTATTGTCTTTATTTTTGTGGATTGTCTGTCGGGTGATAGTGCTTACGAGGAATGGTCACACAATGGTCAAGAAGGTTTAGAAGCTTTTTCCCCAGTTAAAAAGCTTTTAGTTTAATTGGCTAAATGGATGGTTTTCAGGCTGCACTAATCCATCATCCTCATTCAGTTTGGTAGTCAGCTAACTTGAACAGTAAATAAGATTTGTCACAAATAATGAAAAATTTTTTGATGTTTAATTATTTGGATACTTATCTACCGTTAAAGTGGAAACCCACCAAGGCCCCCCCCCCACATGTCAGTGGGTGGTAATGTAGAATTCTAACAAGAAAGTAAAGATTCCAATGCCACCTGGTGGGGAGCAGATGAATATAGACAATCCATCTGGGTCAGCCAAGCATTATTCTTTCGTTTATTTTGAATGCCAGTAGCAGCGAACTGCACAAAAAGATGTAAGGAAAGAGAGAATTGTGTGTATGTATGTATGTATGTGTACACTTAATTATGGTTATATTTCAAGAAGCAAATATACTTAAGCAAGAGTATAATTAAGACTAAAATCAAAGTATATTTTAAAAAGGTATCAATTTGCTAAAATTTCATATAAACCTTTAAAAAAATCCATAAATGCATGCACATAAAATAACTTTTAAGAAATATTATGAATCACTGCAGCCAATACAGTAACATTATCGTTTGGATCATATTTATAAACAAGTTTCAAAATTTATTGAGAATTATACTATAAACTTCCTCCATATGAATAAACTGAGACTAACTGTAGTGAGTTGTTTGACACTGAAATAACTAAAATCAGAATGAAAGACTGGTAAACTATTTGCATAAATATTATAAAAATTGCTTGGCGGTGAATTTTCTAGATATGCATTTTTAAAAGAGAAATAATGATTTTTACTAAAGTTTTTAGGTTTGTAATTTTGTATGGATTTTTTCTGGAGCATCTGTAATATTCTGATTTGGATCAACCTGTAATGTGTCAAGGACGATTGTAGATAGTAATTTAACTTTCTATATTTCAGAGATGTATTCTTAAGAATTGTGAAAAGTTGATCGAATTAGTAGTAGTTAAGCTAAATCAGGACTGGTTTCCATTACTTGACCTTCTTGCCATGGTGCTCAACCCTAATTCCAAGTAAGTATAGAATGGAACTTCTGTTATACCCAAGACATAGTTTTCCAGTATTCAAACTAGCAATGTTCATTACTTGGTTTTAAAGGCTCATGGTTGGTTCTCATCCTTCCATCAATAAAAGGGGTAATGAAATAAGGGTGAGAAGTGTTACTTTTTTCAGTAACTTTATAAATGATTGCATTTTTTCTGCCATTTTTTCTGTGTATTGATTTTCATACTTTACTGATGCTGAGTTATATACAGTACATTAATATTCTGTGAATTCTACTGTTTGTCCAATCTTACTTTTCAGGTTCCATACATTTAATGGGGCGCGCCCATCTGATACGTTATCGCAGCCTGATGTAGAAATATTTGCCCGACCACCTGATCCTAGAAATCCCAGAGGGTGGCTTGTGGATTTGATAAATACATTTGGCAAGCATGGGGGCTTCCAGATTCTCCTTGAACGTTTTCAGTCTGGGAAAAATCTTTCGGTTCCAGTTATCTGTGCTCTGCTCCGACCTTTTGGCCTGTGTTATGAAATGCTCACAACATCTACCATAGAGAAATATTTCATGACCATTATAGTGAGTACCACCTGTTATACTATTTGATATATTGCTGAAAGTGTTCATCTTGTTTTTCAGTGACATATTGCATTGATTTTTCATTTCTAGTCATAAGTCTTAGTGGTTAACTTCCTTTGATATATACCAACAAGTTACTGGCAATCACTGTTCCAGAAAATCAGGATAATTGTTTTATTATTAATTAAATTTTTTATTATTTTCTCAACTAGGAAGTAGTACCTGCATTTTTGGAAAATCTTACCGATGAGGAATTGAAAAAAGAAGCCAAAAATGAGGCTAAAAATGATGCGCTCTCTGTAATCATCAAAGCCATTAAGTGCCTGGTGTCTCGAGTGCCCAGTCAGGAAGAGACTGCCAAAAATCTAGAGATATTTAGACTAAAAATGATACTCAGGTAAATGCAGTAAAATTGTTCTAATTACAATGTGCCATAAGATATGTATTTTTTGTAGTGACTGATTATTTCAAATTGGAAAAATTTCTTAATTTAAAATTTGACAATATTTGAAACTTACATTGCCATTGATCTTATTGATGCAGGTTATTACAAATATCTTCCTTTAATGGAAAAATGAATGCCTTGAATGAGGTGAACAAGGTCATCACCAACGTATCTTATTACTCACATCGTCATGGACCTGTAGAAGAGGAGGAGTGGCTCACTGCAGAAAGAATGGCGGTAAGCACAAATTGAATTTTTTAACATTGCAGTATGTGTGACTTTTTCCTTGTAGGCATGGCTACCACATCATCTCTGGGAGAACTGTAATGATGTCTCGAATTTTAAAGGAAGACAAAGGAGAAAACTGGAGTAAGGTTTGGTATAGAAGAATGAACTCTCCTCTTAGTCCACCAGCTACTCTGTTTTATATACAGTAAATCCCCCGTATTAGCTTTCTCACGATTTGCAGACTCACGTATTCGCGGATTTCTCTGTGGAACGTATCTACCCATTGTTAGCGGAAAATTCGCCCACTCGTGGTATTTTTCTTTGAGAAATATTCACTAATTATTATATTTTCATATTTTCATGACTAAATGCACTTTTTGTGATAAAACCATTAAAATACTCGGGTATAGGGCTTTTTAGAGGATTTTTCTTGTGTTTAAACTATCAAAATAGGAAGTTCTAAGTGTTTTTAGAGGGGTTTTAAGTATTCATGGATTTTAGCTATCTCACGGGTTTTTACTGTAACTTAACCAGTAATTACTTAGCTAAGAGTTTCTACTTGACGGCAGCTTGAATTTTGAAAGTTCATGGTAGCTCTACTTTCTTGTTTATGTAGGTGGCTAGCCCCGCCTACTTTTGGGGTAAGAGAGAGGAACAACTCAGCCACAAGCTCAATTTGTTTCTGCCGGCTTAAGACCCAACATGGTGTTAAGATATGCAGCTGAATTTGAATCCTTTGGTTGAGATCTTCCCTGTTGGTGAAGTATTTTTGACCCGGTAGCCTTCGGCATTGATTATTTAGATTGCCTTTCAGTTAAGATCATCATTACGACTAGTTCTCTTTGAGACTTACTGATTTTTTTACTTTACTGCTAGTGACCATGTCAGACTCTAGCTCTTCTAGTTTTTGGTATTGCAGCAAAGGTTGCAATACTCGATTGACTAAAGCTTCCCATGACTCACATATCTTGTTCACTGCATGTAGGGGACAAGTATGTTCTGTTGATTTGACATGCGAGGAGTGTAAAGAGTGGGATGAGAAAAAATGGAAAACTTTAGCTTGTCACCATTTTAAATTAGAGACTGTAAAAGGAAAGCAGTTTCTAGAGCTGAAGTAAAATCTTTAGCTTAGCCAGGGTTCTAATCCGACATCTAGTAATGTTGAGGTGCTTGTTGTCTCTTCTGCTAAATTAATTTCTCCCATTTCCAGCCTCCCTCGAATTCCACTCACTCCGTCTCCTGGCTTCGCACTCGCGATCCAGACCACTACACCAGCCTCGAGCAAAGGTTTGACCAAAAGTTCAGTCTACCTACAAGTTCTGTGGTGCAAATTGGGGAATCTATGCGTTTACTCATGGATAAGTGAAGAGAGAAATTGCTAGTGCACATGCAGTGATAGTGGAGGAGATGGCTGCCCATCCCACTGACTCTCTTAGGCGAAGGTCACTGCCATACTCCCCCAACCCTGGGAGAAGGCATACTGGAGGCCCGAGGGAGGTTGATGAGGTATGCCCACGGGTAGTCGCCCCATCAGTCGCACCTGTTGCGTCCCAGGTTGCGACAAAGGACAGCCACTGGAAAGGCGTCTCGGGGCATACACGATCTTATGGGTTCCAGAGACTTGAGTCCGAGTAAGGGGCGCCAGTGGCGTTTCGTTTCGCGGACGAGTCGTGCCCTCAGAAAAGGCACTCTTCATTCAGGGATCCGTCCCCTCCACTACCCAGCAAAAGGCTTAGAGAGCCACCCTGTAACCCCACCCACCCACCCATCGTGCAGTGCATGGGACAGCCCCGAGTGCTTTTCCCAGTCGGATTGCAATCCAGTGATGCCTGGATTGTCATCTGTGTCTTCTGAGCATGCTTCTCATTTGTCTAAGCATGCCTCTTCTTGAGAGTGCCTGCGCTCTTCTGCTGGTCACTCTTTTTGGGAGCAAGTGCCCAGATGTAGTAGTGACGTAGCACCCGGTATTGGCTGAACGCCCAGTTGTAGCCGAGCGCCCATTGGCGCCAGAGCGATGCAGTGCATCTGATTATCACTCAATTGTGGATAACCCTTTGGTGCCCAATCGCTCTTCTTCAGTCAGGCTTCCAGTTATTTCGGATCGCCAAGCACCAGTCCCTGTTGCTTCAGCTTCTTCATCTAAGCTCTCGGCACCGACTTTGGCTGGTTTAGCCTCTTCTAGCACGTCTGATTGCATGGGCCCACCTGCTAAGAGCTAGATCCTTCGTTGGCCCCTCTTCAAAGACAATTGGGTAACATTTTGGGACTCCTACAGAAGGCTTCTTCTGCACCAGTAGTTACCCCTGAGAATCCTTCGCTTTCCCCTATTTCTTTGGAAGAAGAGGAAATGGACCAGGGGGAAGTTCCATCAGCCTATGTTTTCTTGCTTAGGTATGTACTTCAGAACTAACCAGATTTTTTCGGGCCAGCAGCTCCTGCTTCTCCAGCCCCATCGTTCATGATGAGCAATCAGCCGACAGGTTCAAATAAGCTACCCAAGATAGTTCTCTTGTCTTCTTCTAAGAAGGCCTTGTTGGAAGTAGACAACTGGTTAGCAGAGAAGAGGCATCAAGGTAAGGCGTTCTTCACCATTCTGCCCTCTCGTTTATCTGCCAGAAGACATCGGTCATGCGCTACTGGAGAAGCTCCTTCCTTGGGAGTGGCTGCCTCCTCCCAGGGGGACATCTCCAGTCTTATTGATTCGGCCCAGAGGTCTGCCTTCACTTCTGCCAAAATTGTGTTTTTGGCCATAGAGATTGACCATTTGCTTAAGAACCTTTTTAAGGTTCTTAGCTTCATGAACTGGTCCATCAGAGCTTTAGCTAAGAAGATCTGAGATTTTCCCGATCTTCTGGATGACATTGCAGCAGATTGGCACAGTGTGCGTTCTTGTGCCAACAAGGCCGCCAGGGGCGGTTCTTTTGAAGTGGCCTCGTTGCATGCCATGGGCATACGTAAGAAGAGAGAGCTCTTGGTCTCTTGTGCCGACAAGGGCTCCATGGCATCCCGCAAGTCAGCTCTTCTTTTCTCGCCCCTTGATGGTCTCCACCTGTTTCCCCAAGCAGCAGTAGAAGAAATCTCCCACCTGTACAAGAAGTCGACGCAGGATCTCCTTGCCCAGTAGGCTAGACGTCCTAGGGATTGAGCCACAGCTACCTCCAAGTCCGCTTCTCCCCTTTAGAGGTGGCCGTCAAAGGTCTCAGTCTAGACCGCAAGGTTCGGTTCGCTTTGCCTCGTGAGCGGTCAAAAGATCCTCCTCCAAGCCTGCTGCTCAGAAATGAGGATCCAGTCCTCCTGTGCCCGTAGGGGCCAGACTCCACCTCTTTTGGGAAAGGTGGAAGGAGAAAGGGCCAGAGCAGTGGGTAATCCAAATTTTGAAGGAGGTGTATTGCATACCCTTCAAAGAGAAGCCTCCATTGGCCAAAACTCCTATTGAATTAAGGGCGTACTCTGTTGGATCGGAGAAGTTTTCAGCCCTATCAGAGGAAGTCTCCTCCCTCCTCAAGAAGGGAGCAATAGAGGTAGTGGAAGATGTCGATTCCAAAGGGTTCTACAACTGATTGTTCATGGTCCCCAAGGCCACAGGAGGATGGAGGCCAGTCCTAGACGTGAGTGCCTTGAACATCAAGAAAACAAATTTCCACATGGAGATGACTCAATCCATCCTTACATCCATTCATCAAGGAGACTGGATGATCTCTCTAGACATGAGAGACGCATACTTGCACATTCCCATACATCAAGATTCAAGGAAGTACCTGAGATTTGTCTTCGGGAACTAGGGTTTTCAATTTCAGGCTTTGTGTTTAGGACTATCAACAGCCCCACAAGTTTTTACTCAAGTGCTCGCTTCTGACCAAGTGACTCCACTTGCTAGGAGTCAAGATATCTCTCTACCTGGACGACTGGCTAATTTGCTGTCCCTCAAAAGAGAGGTGCATGAAGGATCTTCAAGAGACTCTATTCTTGACACAGGATCTGAGGTTGTTACTTAATCAGCAAAAATCCCAACTGACTCCTCAACAGATTCTTCGTTTGGGGACAAGGATAGGTACTCACACTTTTTGGGCTTTTTCATCCCCCAGAAGAATAGAAGACTGCCTGACGAAAGTTAACCTTTTCCTTTTGCTCCAAACATGTTCAGCCACTCAATGGATGAGTCTGCTAGGCACTCTGGCATCCATGGAGCAATTCGTGAAGTTGGGAAGGTTAAATATGAGACCGCTTCAGTATTTCCTCAGGGTCAGTTGGGATCGGAAAATAGATCAAGGTGCGTGTGTATTTCCAATAACAAAGGAGATGAAAGAGGACCTGTGGTTGTGTAACTCCGCAGACAGGTTGTTGGAAGGGATGCCTCTCAGTGTTGTGAACCCCGACCTAGAGTTGTTTTCCGATGCGTTGGCTCTGGGTTGGGGAACTCTCCAGGGGGGCAAAGAAATTTCAGGGGTTTGGTCCCAACGGGAGAGAAGCTTGCACATCAACTTGAAAGAGTTGAAAGCGATCTTCCTAGGATTACAGCACTTTGCAGAGGGAGTCAGCAACAAGAAGGTGGTGATCTACATGGACAACACCACAGCGTTGTCATATATGACTTCAGGGAGGACCCATTCGTTCTCCCTCTACGAGGTGGCCAAGGATCTGCTACTTAGGTGGACCAAAACCGAACACAGTTAATAGCTCGGTTCATTCAAGGGAAATGCAGTGTGACTATAATCTCTTAAGTTAACTCATCCCTTGTCACCTGACTGTGAGTCTTCTACATTGTACGAATCAGCACAAGATTTACTTGATCTTTTTCCTGCAAGACTTAATATAGTCCATTCTTCTACTTGTCCTGTATTCTTGTTTATAGCTCTAACTCTGTTTCCCTTTCTGAATTTGGGTATCTCTTCTATTAACTCATCTTCTATTGCCTCACTTTCTTCTTCTATTATCTCACTTTCCCCTTCATCTTCCAGTGTTTCTTCTGCCAAATCTCTTTTTACAGTCTCTTCTGTATCTGCATACCTTCTCCACCCCATTATCATCTCCTTTCCTTCCTGCCCATCTATATTCCCTTCTTTGATGCAAGGGATTCATCCCTCACAGTGTGTGTTTTGTCTATTTTAGATATCTTTTCTTTTTCTGGTGATAGTTTTTGAATCCTAGTAACATGTATTCTAGTTACCTCTCTTAGAAAGTCCCCATGTTTAACCACTTCTGTTTTACCTGATACTCCCACTACCTGAGCAGGTCCTCTCCATTCATTTGCATTTTCTCTCTCGTCTCCCACTACTGCTTCTTCAAATTTATGTTCTCTAGTATTTTTGTTCAAAGCAATTCTTATTTTATGATAATCTTTTTTGATAAACACTTCTCTGGCCATATGCATTGCTTTCTTCCATACCTTTCTCTCTGCCTGCAGGACTTGAACTTTCTTCTCCCATTAAATTTGGCAAAGAAGGGTTTTTCCCAAATATTAATTGGTTAGGGGAGAAACCACCATTATTTGTTAAGCAGTTCCCAGCACTCCTTACCCATCGTAATGCTGTGGACCAATCCACTTCATCATTTTTCATCTTTCTTAAGCATTCTTTGATTATGCCTGCTGTCTTTTCACACAATCCTTTGCTCCATGGAGATTCAGATGCTGTGGCCAGTACTTTAATATTCCACCTTTCTGCCATCCAGTAACAATTCTTCTTCTACCTGCCTCCTCAAAATTGGTATTCTTAAGTGGCCCTGTTTGTCTTCTCTTAGCTTTACTTCTATTTTAACACAGTTCTCTTTTAAATTTATAGTCACCCATTTTACTCATGGTATTCTTACCTATTAACCACGGTACATCACCCTGCAAAATTTGTCTTCAAATAAAACTTTTTGTTTTTCGATATCACTGGTATTTCCATTACTCCTTTTGACTTGTATGATGACTCACCGAAATTAAATACTGTATTAAACTCCTCCTTAGTATCATTCATTCTCCTCAACTATTCATGATTGAAACCCATGACAATGCGTGCTAGTCACAATTCCCCACAAACTGTTAACTTACATCCTGTCTAAAATTGCATCAACCTCTTCCCAAGATTCTTCCTCTATTTTATTAACTTCTATATAAACATTTCTTCTTGTCCAGTTTCTGATTTCTTCTTATTTTGAAAATTCTGAGGCATCTTGTCCTGTTTCTGATTTCGTCTTATTTTGAAAATTCTGAGGACAATCTCTAGCCCAATGCCATTCTGATTTGCACATTGCGCACAGCGTTACTTTCCCTTCTCTATTTATAGGATGTCTTCCATCTCTACCTCAGTTCACTTTTCCCCGATATTTCTGGTTTTACCCCTCCCTTTCCCAGAATTCGCATAACCTTCCGATCCCAACCATTTCCCCGCCTCTTTATTCCCTAATCCTTCCCAGCCCGAGAAGAACCCTGAAAGAGTTCAGAGGTCTGGTTAAACAAATCATTTATAACTAAACTATTCCCTCAAATATTCTTTTCATATCTGCAACACTGTTTTATATTCCAACTTTTCTTGACCACAAGCTGCTAATACCATTTGTTTTTTTATTTTCTGTGAGATTCAATTGTTCTAGTACATGAAAACCTTTTGCTTCCCTTCAAGCATGCTTTTCTCTATCGCCCTACTACACTCTGACTCTGCTTTTAATACCTAATTATAAAATCTCTCATCTTTTCACTAGATTCTCTTTATATTTTAAAATAGTTTTTCATTTTACTGTAATTTTCCATTAACGTATCTTTTAGATACACTTCATCTAGTTAGGGCAGGATTATCTTTGAACCCTCTTTATCCTTAAGTTCATCTCTCTCTGTTCCTCCTGTTACTTCTAAAACTTTTCCTTTTAAGCTCATTCTTATCTCTATCCCCAGATGTTTCACTCCTTCTCCACACACCACAAGCCAATCTTTGACTTGTCCTCTCCATCCTCTATAATCACCCTGTGTCCCGCTAAATCTCGGACAGTCTCTTCTCCATTTCATCTCTCAAAGTTTACCATCAGATCCGTTCATTTTTAACCAACCACTCTTTGCTACCTCTTGTAAGTTTTTCTAGCCTAACCCGTCCAAAAATGCTACAATTATGCGATCCACCCATCTGTTCACATTGTTCTTCTTTTATTATTCAATCCAGCTTACGACTACAGAAACCCACAAAACAGACTTACAACCCAAAATTAACAACCTAACCATCAGAGAGCTCTCTCTACCGTACTACAATCTATTCAACACTCCTGCCTGCATTTGTTTACATTTTGCTCCCTCCCGCCATTTTCATCCTTTTAAACATAATAAAGAATGCTTTGTTTTAAAAACATCTTATAAAATTAAACGTTCTTTTTATACATTTTGTAACACCCATACCGTTTCACTAATGCAGAAAATAAAAATAAAATAATAATGATTAACTTATAAAACTAACATAATCACTCTGGACCGTTGCGTTTTGTTCTGACCTTTGGAAACTGTCGGGGGAGTCGACGCTAGACTTGCTTGCAACGTCCAGAAACCATCGTCTTCCTCTGTTCTGCTCCTTGTTTCCAGACCCGTTAGCTTGGACAACGGATGCAGTGTTGCAGAACTGGTCCAATCTGGACCTGTATGCCTCTCCTTCGTCCGGGATGATCAGCCAGGTGCTCAGGAAATTTCAGTTGCTCCCTTTTGGCTGCAAAAGGAGTGGCTTCCAGAGCTGATCAGACTCCTTGTAGACTTCCCGAGACTTCTTCCGGCCATTCCAAGTCTGCTCAGACAACCCCACTTCAGGAGGTTCCATCAGGGCATATACACTCTGGCCCTGACAGGATTTCGACTATCAGCAGACTTATATGAGCAAAGGGCTTTTCTAGAGTGGTGGCAGAAGCTATCGCTAGGTGCAGACATAAGTCTACTCACAAAGTCAAACAGGCTAAGTGGGTGGTCTTTAGACTTTGGTGTAAAAGACAAAACATCTCATGTTCTAAGACCACATTAGCACAGGTGGCAGACTTTCTGGTATACTTAAGATCTTCCAGAGGCCTCTCCTCCTCAACGGTAAGGGGTTATAGATCTATGCCTAGTTCTGTATTTAGGCATAGAGGTATAGATATTTCTACCAACCAGAACCTCTCCGACTTGATCAAGTAATTCGACACGACCAGTTGTTATGAGTCCCCACTTCGCACCCATGCGTTCTTCCTCACTGAGGGACCTTACTAAAAAAGACGCAACCCTGGCCTCGTTCTTTTACTATCAGAAGTTTATTTGGCATCATAGGGACAGAAGAGGAAGAGCTCTCAGATATTATCTTCAGCGAACAGAAAAGATCAGAGGTCCAGTAAGGTAACTTGTGGTGCTCGGTG
This sequence comes from Macrobrachium rosenbergii, assembly GCF_040412425.1. Taxonomy (NCBI): domain Eukaryota; kingdom Metazoa; phylum Arthropoda; class Malacostraca; order Decapoda; family Palaemonidae; genus Macrobrachium; species Macrobrachium rosenbergii. The sequence continues at coordinate 70,119,623 of NC_089791.1, forward strand.
AAGAACCTATCGAGACCATTATATAAGAATGCACCCATCATTCTTTTTGAGAGACCTGATTTTGGAAGCACACAACCCGATTAATGAAGATGATTCACCTGTCCTGAAGGTAAGAGCCCATGATGTGAGGGCATTTGCTACCTTGATAGCTTTTAAACATCTTTTCCTTTCTTCAATTCTACAGTCTACATTCTGGAAATGTAAATCAGTATTCTTAATGCATTACTTGAGAGATGTAGAGACAGTGTACAAAAAATGCAGTACATTAGGACCTTTGTCCGTGGCTGGTGTAGTGTTCGGTGAGGAAGTGTAGGGAGTGAGCCTTCTTTTACTTAATCTCTTCACCTTGACACAGGGTGATTGAGTCCTAGGGGACCCGGGAGGTTACTATGTACCAGGAGTGCCCACCAGCTTTTTAGTCTCGGTTGGTGGATTTACGTGTTTTTAATTGAAAGGTGTAGATGACTGTTTGTTTTTTCTGGTTATGTTTATTGTACTGTGCCCTGGGCAGGGGCAATATTGTTTGCTTTGTTGGCGTTTGGAAATGTCCTTCGTCAGTAATCGAACTACTCCTTCGCTGTGAAATACCCACTTCAGTAGAGCGCGATCCTGGCTATACCGCCACACCGCTGCAAGGTTGAGATGAGCTCCAATCAGAGGCAGTATCTACCTACAGCAGCTCTCTCACCAGGTAAGGAACAATAAGCATTGTACCAGTGCTAGACCATTTTTTACTCTGTTCTTAAATTCATTAACTTTTTTAATATTTTTGGGCACATTATGTCCATGAATCCCACCGCCTGTCAATATGGATTCAGCTAAGTAATTACTGGGTAAGTTACTTATATAAAAATGACATTTTTATGATAAAGTTTTATATATACTTAATAGTAATTACGGACAGAGCTCACCCTCCTCCCCTCACATGGACTTTTGGAGTATCAACAAATTGAACTCTTGGCTGAGTTGTTCCTCTCTCTTACCCCGAAAGTGGGAGGAGCTAGTCACCTACATAAGCAAAAGAGTAGCGCTACTGCGAATTTTCAAAATTTAAGTTGTCGTCGAGTAGAAACACTTAGCCAAGTAATTACTGGGTAAGTATATATTAAACTTTATATTATCATAAAAATGTCATTTTCACTAGGATGTGGATGCCTAATAAACCTTTAAAAAAAATTGTAAAGGAAAGTTTACCAAGTTTACCCTCTGGCAGTGAGACTAGTGGCCAGTATACAAGCCTTTTGGCACAGTGCAAGTTCTTAGGAGTTGGCAAGGAATTATAGTTACCATCATGGATGAGGAAACTAAATTATTAACCAAGCTCAAACTGCTACCCAAGATGGCAGTGCAGATACTCCTTCAGTCATACAAAACAAAAGTTGAAATAAGGGACATTCATGTGGTTCGATGTGGAGTAGGTTATCTTTATTCCCATATGTCTTCCACGCTTTCAGCCTGAAGGTGTTCATCTATCCCCATTTCCATGATTTCCTGGTCTTTCTACAGGTCTTCATTCTGCTACTTCCATAAACTACAGCTTTTCTGACCAGCTGTTCCTCACTCATTCTTATAATATGTCCAGACCAAGTGCATGATGTATTGAGTTTACAAGTAACTTTATGAATTTGTCATTTAAAATTCATTTAAATATCTCTGAAAGGCATGGAAGTGATGTTTAGGCTTGTATGACCAATAATATTCATTCTAATTTTATGAATTATAAATTCATGTCATCATTTAATAGCGTTTATGAAGGGAACAAGGTATTAAATCTGAAGGGCTCCTTTTCAGTTTCAAATAATTTGTGGAATGAACACCTGAAATGTTGGACAAAGGTATTAGGAGGACAATAGTTTTGAAGGGTTTCTAAAACATCTTGGCACTGAAATTACAATTTTATATATGGCACTTACCAAGTAGTTACATAGCTGTAGTTTCTACTTTAAACGGCAGCTTAAGAATTGAAAATTTGCGGTAGCGCTCTTTTGTTTTGGTGCAGGTAAGTGCCCTGCCCACTTTCGGGGAAGAATAGGTACAGTGTAGCTAAAGAGCTCAGTTCATTTCTGCCATTGATGACCGAACATCGGTCATTCAGCAGCTGTGTTTTGTTCATTCAGGAGTAGTTTCACCTGATGGTTTGGTTGTCTAGCAAAGGATTTGGTGACGTATTCTTTCATTTGGTAGTCTCTGAGCTATATTTTCATAGCTTTAGCTTAGCCTTGTTTTCAATTTTTTTGACTTATGTCAGACATGAGTGTGACCAGTAACCGATATTGCAGCAAAGGCTGTAATACTGCAGTATGTTGACTTCATTTAAATATGACGAACATTGTTTGTTTTCACTGCCGTGGACAAGTATGTTCCCCCGACTTGACGTGGAAGGAATGTAAGGATTCGGCCATAAGTAAATGGAAAGTGTTGACCAATCATTTGGATAAATTAGATAAAGTTAGGCTTAGGAAAGCGGCTGCTAGGGTTGAGGCTAGAGCTTCTGTGTCCTCTACCCCCAAACTGGCTTTTTCTACATCTTTGACTTCTCGTTCCCTGATTCCTACTTCTTTCACTCTCCCTACAACTCCATTACTGGCTCCCTTCCCTCTGAACCTAGTGCCACCGTCAGTCTCAAAGCTGTGGTGGATAAGAACAAATGAGGATCATAGTGCAAGCGTCCGTGCAAGTGCCAGTGCCTGCACCCAGTTTAGTGTTGGGGAGTGGGTGGCTACCCGTCCCACCAATACTAGACGGGGGTCCCTGCCAAACTCCCCTGCACCTGGGAGGAGGCAAACTGTTAGTCCAAGGAAAGTTGGTGGGGTTTGCCCATGAGTAGTTGCTTCCTCAGTCAAGCCTGTTGCTATTTCCCAGGTTTCAGCAACGAAGAGCTTGAAAGGTGTCCAATTGGATCGTGCTTTATCTTCCAGTGGTTCAGATTCCGAACCCAAAGGACACAGTTGACACTTTCAGGAGTCTTCTAGACCTTTGAAGAGGCATGTTGTGGACGTGTGTCCAGCGGTACCTTGCAAGTGCCATAAGGATCAAGAGCCCTCTTGCACCTACAGGCAGTCCCCGGTAATGGCGGGGGGGGGGGGTTCCATTCCCAACAGTGGGACGATAACCGAAAATCACCGATACTAGTACTGATCCTTGATTATTGGCGCCGATATCCGGTTATCAGGGCCAACAACTGGAGATTGGCATATATCGGTGCTGAAAATCCAGTTATCGTCATCACTAGACAAGTGCCATAAAACCAGATCGCCGATAACCAGGGACTGCCTATATTGTGACAACAGAGCTCTCCCTTTGGACACCAAGCTCCCGTTGGTTCATCGGCGCCCATATGGTCCCAATTGGCTCATCAGCGCGCTTTTGGGATCTTCCCCTCCCATTGGATCCGAGCTCCCAGTGGCTCTTAAGCCTGCTGCAGGTTCAGCTCACGCTGTAGCTCCAGACATCCCGTTGGCTCCCAGCTCTCCAGCATTGGGATAAGAGTCTGAGACTCCAGATTTAGACGTCCCTATTGCTGCAGGTCAACCTGTTTCGGCTCCTTTTGTGTCACAGATCCCCAAGGCCGTATCCTCTTAACCAGTCACTGATCGCGCGAAGTCTGCAAGTACATCAGCACCACAAGGCTCTTCTTTGCTTCCCATTCACCAATGTTTGGAGAACATCCTGGAACTGTTGAAGAACCCTCATCTTTGAAACCAGAAGAACCACAGCAAGATTTGGCGCTTTCCGCTTGATCTTTAGCAGAGGAGGAACCTGAACCAGAATAGCCTTCATCAGCTTACCCCTCATTATTGAATTATTATCTGTTCTGCTTCCCTACGTATTTCTCCATCGTGGCCCATTCTTCCCCAGGATCAGCATTCTTATTACATCAATCCTCGAGTACCACTAGACTCCCGTAGATGGCCCTCTCTATTTCGTAGAAGAAACCGTTGTCAGGGATTGACTCTTGGCTGACTGAGAAGAGGGATTTGTGCAAAGCTGTATTTTGTCCTCCTCCTCGGTTTTCCAAAAGGAGGTATGTATTCTATACAACCAGGCAAGCTCCTTCCTTGGGAGTTTTTGCTATATTCGTACATGCAGACTGGCTCGGAGTCCTGACGTGTGCAGACAAGGCGATTCGAGATGAGGTACAGGAGTTAGTTGCTCTTTTTTTTTTTTTTGTCATGTATACTGAAGAAAAGAGACATGGTGTTCTTTCACCACTAAAGGAGTGACACCGTGCCAGAGATCTGCTCTTCTTTTTGCTCATCTGGACAGTACCAGCCTTTTTCCTCGAACGACATTAGAGCTACGGAATTGCAAAAGGCTACTCACGACTTGTTTGTGCTGTTGTCCAAGCGAACAATGGAGTCTAACCAAACACTTGCTGTTTCATTTAATCCTCAGCCCTTTCGAGGTAACAGAGGAAGAGCTTCCTCGTGCCCACGTGCAAATCCCTGATCAGTTCACCCTATCAGCAAGAGTCCTCTTCTAGACCAGTCTCTAGCAAATGAGACTTCAGTCCTCTGTATAGGTAAGTCAATTCATTTATTTTTTTTTTATGCGATTTACGACTGATCGACTTTACGAATTTTGCGTACCTAACTTTTAACAAATATAATAATATATATTAATATTTAATTTTATATTTTTGCTAAAATATCTAACTTAACGAATGGATACTTTTCCCACTACTCGCTCTCTCACTCATCTCCGAGAGATGCTCAGCTCGGCAGCATTCAGTGTGTTTGTGTCAGCAGTTACATACTGCACATTATTACCGAAAGACATTGTTTGTGTGCTTTCCAAACCCCAATCAAAGATGTCTTAAAAAGAAAATCTTCCTCAATTTCCAATCCTGCTAAGAAAGCAAGAAAAGCTATTGATCTGGACATAAAACTGAAAGTGATAAAGCAGTTTGAAGTCCAAAGAAAGTGAATGTTTGTTGCATGATCTTCAATTATCATTCTACTGTGTCGACAATTTTGAAGGATAAAGAACGGATTATTAAAAAGCAGTGAAGAAGGTTCAGCAAAATGAGATCAACAGTGAGAATCGGACCTAAACAACAACAGGGACCTAATACTCTAAATGGAAAACTATTAAATTTGTGGATTGAAAGCCAACTCCAGAAACGTGTCCCATTAAGCCTGATCACATACTGCAAATGAAAGCATTTAAAAGTTATTTTTAAGACGTTGAAGGAGCATGGGTGGAGAAGAATATAATCAAGAATTTTCAGCAAGTACAGGTTGGTTCAAACGGTTTAAGAACAGATTTCAATTGCATAATGTCAGAATCACTGGGGAAGCAGCAGTTGTGCAGATGAGGAAGGTGACTGTACAAAAGTTCGTTGAAAGTTTGATGAAATCATTGTAGAAGAAGGCTATTTACCAGAACAAATTTTTAATGTTGATGATATGGCTTATTTTTGAAGAAATGCCAGAACTTTCACCTACATTTACCAAGAGGAGAAATCTATGCCAGGATTTAGGCCTCTAAAGATAGGCTGACTTTGTTGCTTGGTGGTAACATCTGGGTTTAAGTATTAAGCCATTTTTGATTTACCATTAATAAAACCTTCGAGCCTTCAAAAATGTGAACAGGCATACGCTTACCAGTCTACTATCGGTCTAACAAAAGGCATGGATGACTAAACTTTTGAAGACTGGTTTTTAAACTGCTTTATTCCCCAGGTTTGAATATTGTTTGGAAAAACACTGTTCCATTCAAGGTGTTACTTCTTTTGGATAACGCTTAAAAGGGCATCCACCTCATCTAGCCGATCTCCATCCCAACGTGAAAGTGGTATTTTTACCACCCAATACAACTCCTCTCATCCAACCTATGGACCAAGGAGCTGATTGCTGCCTTTAAGGCAAATTATCTAAAACCACCTTTTCCCAAACAATATCTGCTACAGATGCTGATCCTGACCATTTAGTTATTACGCGATTTTGGAAAAATGACTGGATGTTCTTAAATGCATCAAGAAAATCGCTGCTCTTCATGGGAAGCTGTTTTGAAGAAATGTATGAACGGTGTTTGGAAGTGCCGTTAAGGCCAAACGAGATGGGAATACTTTTGATGGGTTTGATAGTGAGAATGAACTAGAAATGATTGATAAAAATTGTGAAATTAGCCAAAAAGATCTATCGTTAGAATGTGAAATGGAAGAAATCGAGGAATTGCTTGACAAAGAGTCGGAAGAACTAACAACTGAAAGATCTGATTGCGCTGGAAGAGGAAAAGGTGGCAGAAGAAGAAAGGAGAGAAGCAGCAGCAGAAATGTTCGGATGAGGAGGAGGAACCACAAAGAATGAATCTCCCCATCAAAGGCTCTTTTAGCAGAAGGTTTATCACAGTTAAATAAACTTCTAGCTCATTTTAAAGGAATGGATCCAAATATTGAAAGATTTTCAAGAACTGAAACGCATGGTCCTTTGATGCTTTTAGTCCATACCGGGAAATTTATTGAAGAGAAAAAAAAACGAACCATTCAGACAAAACTAAGCATGTTTATGAAAATAACACCTCCGTCTACCCAGGCCCCATCTAGGATAAGACTTCACATTTGACGCCCTTCTCCCGATCCCCAGCCATCCACCAGTGGACAATAGGTTTTTTTTTTTTTTTTTTTTTTTTTTTTTTTTTTTTTTCAAATTTAAAATGTTACGTAATTTTTATTTCTATTTTGTATGTTCATGTTTTGCTGTACTGTAAATCAAATCTATCTATGCATTACTGTAGTTTGCCTGAAATTTATAAAGAAAAAATAATTTCAGTTCAAAATAAAACTGTGTTCATAGAAGATGAACAGTACAAATGTTTTCAGAAGTAAAATTTTGTTCAAAATGGAAAAGATTCATATTTTTGTAATGTATTTTGTATTTCTATTTTTTGCAAATAAATCAAATGTAATAAATTATGTATTTAATTCAAACCTATAAATAAATAAAAGTATCTAATACGTCATGGGTTGTCCAGCCGATTGGCAATGCAAATGGCGGATAAGAAAATGTAAACAAACCAGACAGATGGTTTGAATGCCTACAATAAAAACGTTAAATACAGTAATAAAAGTAAGTATTAATCAAGGAGTTCAAGCATGATAAGATTTCATATTCTAAACAAATAATAGGTACTATACATGCACATTTTTGGGATAATATAAAATGTATATGTAGGCTAATCAGTTGTCTATGAAAATGTAAAAAAAAAATACATACATGTATAGCCAATATATGTATGTGTGTTTGAACATGGTAAAAGGATAAAAAGACAGCTCAAACATGATTAAATTTACAGTATTCAATATGCTAAAAGACAGTACAGTATACAGTACATACAGACTCTTATAATATATGATGGATAACACATGGTAGGTACAGAATACATGTTCATATGTGGTTGGTCGACTTCATTTAAAAATCGACTTTACGACTGCTCTGTCGGAACCTCCACGCGGTCGAAGTCGCAACGACTACCTGTACCTGTTCTGGGCACCAGAATCCCACACTTCTGGAGACAGCGGGAGGCCAGATCGATAGAATCATGGGTACTACAGGTTCTCAAGGAAGGATATGCAATTCCGTTCAAAGAGAGTACACTGGCTTTTCAGCATTTTGCCCATCGCCTTAAAGGTGCAGTGGTAGGCTTCAGTCAGACAACACATCTTTTTTTTTTGCCTCAAAGGAAGTCACAGCTCTCCTCCACAAGAGAGCTTTAGAAGAGCCAGAAGACTTGTCATCGGGGTTTTGCAATTACCTCTTTGTAGCCCCCAAAACCTCCGGGCGTTTTGAGGCCGGTCCTGGATGCATCAGCGGTCTGAAGTCTTCATCCAAACCATAAAGTTCAGGATGCAGACGAACAGCTCAGTCCTTGCCGCAGTTTCCCAAGAAGATTGGATGGTCTCAATAGACATGAGAGACACTTACTTTCATACCCCAGTACGCCAGGATTCCAGGAAATTTCCTGAGATTTGCTCTCAGGACAGAGTTTTCCAATTTGGGGCTCTGTTCTTCGGGTTGTCAACAGCCCCTCAAGTCCTCACCAGGGCTAATGGGCGTGAAAGTTTGTCTGTGTCTGTGTGATTGGCTCCTATGTTCATCATCCCAGAAGAAGTGCACGGAGGACCTTTTTAGAACCTACAGTTAGCCCAGGAATTGAGGAGGAAAAGTCCCAATGAGTCCCTTCTCAGACAATAGTCTATTTGGGGATGAAGACAGACTGTTGGGTTTTTCCGTTGGAGAAGAGAATGCAGTTGCACCCAAAGAAGTCTGTCATTTTCTGAGTCTTCAGACCTGCTCTGCCAATGACTGGAATCTTCTTCCAGAGTGGCTCTCTCCTCCATAGAGATGTTCAGTCCTTTGGGGATGGTGTAAGTGGACTTTCCAGTTCTTTTCTGAAACCAGTTGGAACAAGAAGATTCTTTCAGATTCCTTAGATGTTCCCTATCACACAGGAAAGAAAAGATCTTCAGTGGTGGTTCAAGAAGGAAGGTTTCCTATCTCATCCAAACCCAACATTTTGGACTCAAGTCTCGGATACATCGGACCTAGTTTGGGGAGGGACACTAGGACAGTTGGAAGTGTCAGGGAAGTGGTCCCTTCAAGAGAGGAAACTGCACATAAATCTGTAGGAGTTTAAAGCAATTCACCTGGCTCTTCAACATTTTGCCACAGTAACTCGAGACTCAGTGATTACAGTTCATTCTGACAACACAACAGCTCTGGCTTATATTCGAAACCAAGGAGGCACTCACTCTCTCTCACTGTGCGAGTAAGCCGGGGATCTCTTTCTTTGGGTACACAACAACAATACATAGATTCTCACCTGCTGTGTTCAGGGCAAGTTGACTGTATTAGCAGATGAATTGAGCCTTTGCAAACAGGTTCTACCCATGGAATGGTCGCTGAATCCACAGTTGTGCACCGACCTGTTGACATGGTGGGGAGCACCATCAATAGACCTATTTGCAACGTCTTGGGCAACGGATGTGATACTTCAGGGTTGGTCACACCGGGAAATGTATGCCTTGATTATGTGTTAGTTTTATAAGTTAATTGTCAGTATAAAAAGCACGTTTTATAAGATGTTTTTATAGCAGAGCATTCTTTATGTTTAAAAAGTAACTGCTCTTCTTGTGATGGTGCTCTCCTCGGAAATGGCGGGAGGAAAAAATGTAAATGCTGAGTGTTGAACTTGGAACAGAGTGTAGTGCAGTAGAGAGAGCTCTCTGGTGGTTAGGTCGGTAATTTTGGTTTGCGAGCCTGGTTTGTGTTTTTTGTAGTCGTAACCTGGATTGCATAATAAAAGAACGTGAGCAGGTGGGTGGATCACATAATTGAAGCATTTTTGGATGGGTTAGTCTAGAAAAATTTTCAGGTGATAGCAGTGTGGTTGGTTAAAAATGGACAGATCTGATGGTAAACTTTGGGAGATGAAATGGAGAAGAGACTGTCCGAGATTTAGCGGGACACAGGGCGATTATAAAGGATGGAGAGGACAAGTCAAAGATTGACTTGTGGTGTGTGGAGAAGTGAAATATCCGGGAATAGAGATAAGAATGAGCTTAAAAGGAAATTCTGTAGAAGTAACAGAAGGAATAGATAGAGATGAACTTAAGGATAAAGAGGGTTCAAAGGTAATCCTATCCAGACTAGGTGAAGTGTATCAAAAGATTTATGGAAAATTGTTTTTTTAAAATGAAAACTATTTTAAAATAGAAAGAGAATCTAGTGAAACAGATAAAGATGATTTTATAATTATTTTTATGAAAAGGCAGTCAGTGTAGTAGAGTGATAGGGAAAAGCATGCTTGAAGGGGAAGCAACAGGTTTTCATGTACTAGAACAATCGAATCTCACAGAAAATAAAAAAACAAATGGTATTAGCAGCTTGTGGTCAAGAAAAGTTGGAATATAAAACAGTGTCACAGATAATGAAAAGAATATTTGAGGGATTAGGGAATAAAGAGGGGGGGGAATGGTTGGGATCAGAAGGTTGTGCAAATTTTGGGAAAGGTAGGGGAAAACCAAAGATATGGGGGAAAGGTGAATTGAGGTAGAGGTGGAAGAAATCCTTTAAATAGAGAAGGAAAGTAACATTGTGTGCAGTATGCATTGGTCTAGAGATTGTCCTCAAAACTTTCAAAATAAGAAGCAAGCAGAAATTGGACAAGAAGAAGAAAACGTTTATATAGGAAGTTAGTAAAATAGGAAGAATCTTGGGAAGAGGTTGATGCAATTTTAGACACAAGATGTAAGTCAACAGTTTATTGGGAATTGTGACTAGCACGCATTGTCGTGGTTTTGAAGTAGGAAGAGTTGAGGAGAATGAATGATACTAAGAAAGAGTCTAATAAAGTATTAATTTCAGTGAATCATCATACAAGTTGAAAGGAGTAATGAAAATACCAGTGTTATTGAAAAACAAAAAGTTTATTTGAAGACAGAAATTTTGCAGGGTGATGTACCGTGGTTAATAGGTAAGAAAACCATGAGTAAAATGGGTATGACTAAATTTAAAAGAGAATTGTGTTAAAATAGAAGTGTTAGGGGAAATGAAGGTAAAGTTAAGAGAAGACTTAACAGGGCCACTTAAGAATACCAATTTTGAGGAGGAAGGTAGAAGAAGAACTGTTACTGGAGGGATGAAAGGGAAAGAGTCTTAAGGGAAATTAAAGGTGCAATGATGAAGTTACATATATAATTTGGTCATGGAAGTGGAGATAAAATATGGAAGCTAACAGAAGCAGCACAGTGGCGTGATGGTTTGAGAGGGAAAGAAAAAGAGGAATTAAAAAGTTACCAACAGACTTAATTGCAAGTTGTGAGTTATGTAAAAGACACAAAAGAAACCCAGCTAAACCAGTAGTGGGATTTTCTTGGAGTAAGACATTTAATGAAGTTGTAGCAGTGGATTTGGGAGAGATAGAAGAGAGAAAGTTCTTAGTAATGGTAGATATAGCAACAAGGTATTGTCAGGCTTTTTGGATAAAAGACAAGAAACCAGAAACTATTATAAAGCCACTTTTTTGATGGGTGGTTTGCTATATTTGGAGCACCTTCTTAAATATTATCAGACAACAGGGGAGAATTTTAAAATGAAAAAGTAAGAAGGATGGCAGAAAGGTGGAATATTAAAGTATTAGCCACAGCATATGAATCTCCATGAAGCAATGGATTGTGTGAAAAGACGGTAGGCATAATCAAAGAAAGCTTAAGAGAGATGAAGGATGTTGAGGAAGTGGATTGGTCCTTAGCATTAAGATGGGTAGTGAGTGCTAGGAACTACTTAATAAATAATGGTGGTTTCTCCCCTAACCATTTAGCATTTGGGAAAAACTCTTCATTGCCAAATTTAATTGGAGAAGAAAGTTCAAGTCCTGCAAGCAGAGAGAAAGGTATGGATGAAAGCATAGTAAGGGATACGCTAAATGCAATGCATAAGGCCAGAGAAGTGTTTATCAAAAATGAGTCTTATAATAAAATAAGAATTGCTTTAAACAAAAATGTCAGAGAACATAAATTTAAAGAAGCAGTAGTTGGAGACAAGGTATTCTATAAGAGAGAAAATGCAAATGAATGGAGAGGACCTGCTCAGGTAGTGGGAGTATCAAGTAAAACAGTAGTGGTTAAACATGGGGATTCTTTAAGAGAAGTAGCTAGAATACATGTTACTAGGATTCAAGGACTTTCACCAGAAAAAGAAAAGTTACCTAAAATAGACAAAACACACATTGTGAAGGATGAATCCCTTGCATCAAAGGAAGGGAATATAGATGAGCAGGAAGGAAAGGAGATGATAATTGGCTGGATAAGGAATGCAGATATAGAAGACACTTTAGAAGGAGATTTGGCAGAGGAAACAATGGATGATGAAGGGGAAAGTGAGATAATAGAAGAAGAAAGTGAGGCAATAGAAGATGAGTTAATAGAAGAGATACCCAAACTCAGAAAGGGAAATAGAGTTAGAGCTATAAACAAAAATAAAGGACAAGTTGAAGAGTGGACTATATTGAGTCTTGCAGGAACAGGAAAAAGATCAAGCAAGTCTTAGGGTGATTCACACAATGTAGAAGACTCACAGTCAGGTGACAAGGGATGGGTTAACAAGAGATTATAGTCATGTAGAAAAAACTGAAGATGAAGAAGAGGTTTTGCTAGGATTTGAAAATAGAAGTGTAATTGAAGCTAAAGAAAAAGAACTGCAAAGTTGGAGAGAAAACAAGGTATATGAGGAGGTAAATGACGTTGGACAAAAAGCTGTATCTACAAGATGGGTAGTAACTGAAAAGGTAAGGGGGGGGAGAGGATATGTAAAGCAAGATTGGTAACTAGAGGTTTTGAAGAAGAAATGGCCGAATGGGAAAAAGATGCTCTTCCTACATGCAGTGCCGAAATTTTAAAATTTTATTTGACAGTAATAAAACTGAAAGATTGGAATTGTTATACATTAGATGTAAAAACTGGGTATCTACAAGGTGATGAAATACAATGAGAGGTATATACTGTATATTTTAAACCACCTAGTGAAGATGGTTGGAGTGGATTATGGAAATTGAAGAAAACTGTTTATGGGCTCATGGATGCAGCAAAGGCATGGTATTGTAAGGTGGTAAAAGTGGTGGAGGAGCTTTAAGGCGAGAGGAGTAGATTAGAACCTAATATATTCAGTTGGAGGAAAGATAATAAATTGAATGGTATTTTATGTACACATGTAGATGATTTTTGCTATGGAGGAAGTGAAGGATTTTTAAAGGAAACAATTGGGAAATTGAAAGGGAAATTGCAAGTAGGAGAACAAGAAAGTAAAAGTTTTAAGTATATAGGAGTAATAGTAGAGCATAAGGAAAATGGAATTTGTCTTAATCAGTGGCAGTATATAAATTCTATAAGAGAACCAGAAGCTAGAAGATTTACAGGTAATAGAGTATTAGGACAAAAGGAATTAACAGAATATAGATCAGTGGTAGGACAGTTGAATTGGGTATCGCTACATACCATGCCAGAAATATCATATGATGTTAGTGAATTTAGTAAAGCTTTTAAAGAAGGAACAACTCAAGATATGAGAAAGCTGATTAAAATAGTGAGAAAAACTAAGAGCATAATGGGAGAAGTGATAATAAGTGACTTAGAAGAAGAAAAGATTTATCGGGAATCCTATACAGATGCTTCATTTGGGAATATTGAAGATGGTCATACACAATTAGGTTATGTGATATTGACAGATGGTAAAAGGAGAAGTGGAAATCCAGAAAATCCAGAAGAGTAGCAAAGTCCACCATTGAAGCAGAAGCTCTGAGTGTTGGGGGGAGGCCATAGACGGCTTGATATATTTCAAACATTTGTGGGAAGAGATAGTAGGAGGGAGAAAATTAGAAGCATTGGGTAAAACTGATAGCAAAACCCTAATGACTGCAATAAAGTTAAGTACTGGAGTAAGTAGTAAGAGATTAAAAACTGATATTGCAGCAATAAGAGAAACAATAGAATCTGGAGAAATAAAGGAGGTGAGATGGATAAAAGGAAAGCATCAAATAGCTGATGTATTGACCAAAGCTGGAGTCTCAGGAAAAAGTATTAGAAACTACATAGAGGGTAAAGATTTGAAGAATAATGGAGATTAGAGGGGATTAGGACAAGAAGAGGCTGGAGGGGAGGGAGAAGGAGATAAGTGTGATTATATGTTGGTTTTATAAGTTAATTGTCATTATTTTATTTTTATTTTCTGCGTTAGTGAAAAGGTATGGGCGTTACAAAGTGTATAAAAAGCATGTTTAATTTTATAAGATGTTTTTATAGCAAAGCATGCTTCATGTTTAAAAAGTATCTGTTCTTGTTGTGACTTCATAGGTCGGAAATGGCGCGAGGGAAAGAAAATGTAAACAAACGCCGGCGGGAGTGTTGAACTTGGAACAGAGTGTAGTGCAGTAAAGAGAGCTCTCTGATGGTTAGGTCGGTAATTTTGGTTGGTAAATCTGGTTTGTGGTTTTTTTTGTTGTAAGCTGGATTGCACAATAAAAGAACAACAATGTGAGCAGGTGGGTGGATTGCATAATTGAAGCATTTTTGGACAGGTAAGGCTAGGAAAATTTTCATACCTTCCCTCTGTTCAGCCTAGTAAGAGACGTGATTATCAAATTCAAGACTTATCACGCATTGATGATCCTAGTAGCTCCCTTTTGACCTCAAAAGGAGTGGTTTCCAGACCTTTTGGAGCTTCTGTCGGACTTTACGTGGCTCCTCCCACAGAGGAAAGATCTTCTCAGACAACCTCATTTCAACAGATATCATCAAGGTTTGCCCACCCTCGCTCTGACAGGCTTTAAACTGTCAGAAAGCTTGTTAGGGCAAAAGGATTTTCAAGAGAAGTTGCGAATGCTATCGCAAAATGTAGACGCGACTCTTCCTCAAAGTGCTACCAGGCTAAGCGGGCAGTCTTTAGGAGATGGTGTAAAGAACATAACATCTCTTCTTCTTCTACCTCAGTAGCCCAACTAGCCGAATTTTTACTTTACCCAGGATCTTCGAGAGGCCTCTCGACATCTATGGTAAAGGGTTACAGATCTATGCTGAACTCAGTATTCAAGCGTAGAGGTGTGAATATTTGCTCAGACCCGGACATTTCAGACGTAGTCAAGTCTTTTGGCACCAGGAAACTGAAGTCTCAGCAGCCAGTCCCCTGGAACCTAGACACCGTCCTATATCGGTTGTCAGGCCCGCCTTTTGAACCTATGCAGATGTCCTCCTTTACGGATCTGTCTAGAAAGACACTTTTCTTAATATCTTTTGTCACAGTGAAAAGAGTCAGCAAGTTACAAGGCCTGGACAAACAAGTTGGTTTTTTGCAAGAGACAGCTATTTGCTCATATTCTTTAGGCTTCTTAGCCAAAAACAAGTACCCTTCCAACCCTTGGCCTCATTTTTTTTGGGTCCAGAGTCTTGCAGAACTGGTAGGACCGTCTGAACAAGGGAGAGTGTTATGCCAAGTGAAATCATCAAGTTTTTACATCGAGAGACCCGAGAATATCAGAGGGGATTCTCGTAACCTCTGTGTTCTGTCAAGAACCCTTTATATCCTCTCTCCAAGAATGCTCTCTTTCTTTTTGAAGACATTATTGTGGAGTCTCACTTGGGAATTCAGGGGAATTTACTGTTGTTATAGGTAAAAACACATGAAGTACGGGCAGTAGCCACTTAGTTGGCTTTTTAACGCAATCTCTCTCTAGCTATCATAATCCAATTGACTTACAGGAATTGTCACTCGGTCTTCGCCAACTATTATCCACGTAATGTTGAAACTGTGTTCGATGACTACAGTACACTGGGTCCATTGCGGCTGGCTTGGCACTAGGGAATGAGGGGTAGGAGTGATCCTCCTATTTCTGTTTCCTAGCCTTGATTAAGGTTGTTGAGTTTTTGGGAAGCGGGGGGATACTTAGCACCTGGAATACCCTCTAATCTTCATTTTTAATGGAAAGGTAATATATGTTTTTTAAATGGTGTATAAGTAATATAGTTTTATAGTCATATGGTAGTTGATGTCTATCTTTCGCCCAGGGCAAGGGCAATTGTTGTGTTTAAACTTTGTCGAGTCATAGAAGCACTCCATGACCACAAAGCTCCCACTGAAGTATGGACAATCCTGACACTCCCGGTCATGTCCCTACAGGTTGTGATGAGCAACGATCAAGAGTCAGTATCTTCCTGCTCTTGCACTCTCCCCAGGTAAGGTTACAACAAGCATTACCATAATGCTGGCTTTTCTTTTCTGTTTCAAATGCATTTCTTTACAATGTTTTTGGAGTAGCACATGTCCATTCTTCCCACTTCCTATCAATGTGGAATTCAGCTATGTAATTACTCGGTAAGTGTCATATATAAAAATGACATTTTTATGACAAAATAAGGTTATGTATGTATGTATATATATATATATATATATATATATATATATATATATATATATATATATATATATATATATATATATATATATATATATATATATATATATATATATATATATATATATATATATATATATATATATATATATATATATATATATATTATATATATATATATATATATATATATATATATATATATATATATATATATATATATATATATATATATATATATATATATATATATATATATATATATATATATATATATATATATATATATATATATATTATTATATATATAAGTATATTATATGATACAGATATATACATCATACATTACATACATACATACATACACCAAGTAATTACATGAAAGAACCTGTCTCTGAACAAGAACCCTCCCCACACATGAACAGAACCCGTCTCTCCTCCCTGCTCATGGACATACAGCATAAACGAACTGAGCTCTTTAGCTACGTTGTACCTATTCTTCCCCGGAAGTGGGTGGGGCACTTACCTGCACCAAAACAAAAGAGTGCTACCGCAAATTTTCAGTTCTTAAGCTGCCTTTTTAAGTAGAAACTATAGCTATGTAATTACTTGGTAAGTATATATAAAACCTTATTTTATTATAAAAATGTCATATTTTTGTTGTGGGATGTTTTTAACTATGATCACTGTTGACCATATTGCAAAGTTCTTCAGTGAAGACTTAGCATTATTGGATAAAAAGGAATGATTTGTTCCAATTGATGATATTGCTGCAAATCTTGCACCATATGGAGATTTGTAGCCATCAGTAAATTTGTATTGTTTGGGCCTCTTATGTTTTACAAGTTTTATTGTATTGCTTACAGTGTTCAAGGCATACGTACTTTATATATAATCCAAGGATAATGTGGTTCTAATAATGAAAAAAAATGTGCTTATGTTTAGTAACAAAAAATTTTGTTAGCTCTTAACTGAGGATGGTGGGATGAATCTTACTGACTTTTAAAGATGGCTTATATCTCTATGCTGATAGGCAAGTTAGCATTCAAACAAAAGAAGATTGTTTGGCTGACCTAGTTGACTGTCTAGTTCACCTGTTTCCCACCAAGTTTATTTTGAATGTTTTAGCTCTTGGCAGAATTCCTCTAGCTGCCATTGTGTATAGACACTTGTTAATATATCATGGTTTTGACTGTTGCTGCTTTCACAGTACTGTCCATTTATTTTTATATAAGTAACTTACCAAGTAATTACATAGCTATAGTTTCCTCCTGCATAGCAGCTAAATTAAAAAATTCGTAGGTAACGCTTCAAAGTTTAGTACAGATGACTGGTCCCGCCCACTCACAGGAATACCAGGAACGATTTAGCAGACAACCTCAGTCTGTTTCTGCCGCACTCAAGTAAACACAGAGTGTCGATGGCAACTTTGTTCTTAAATGTGCTGGTTGGAAACCAGATTTTGGTGAAGTATTGTTGCTGATTTTGGGTAGCCTTCAAGCCTACAGCTTTCAGGATCAGTATTTTATTGTTTTTTTTTTTTTATTAAGATCTGATTCAAGTTTATCGTATTTTACTAGGCTACAGTAGCAGATTCGCAATCAAATGGGTTAACTACCGGTAGCTTAGTTTAGCTTAGTTTACCAGTTAACATAATAAATGTTAACAAAGCATTCATTGCTCAAGTAATATTTGCAGTAATGAATAACTTTGTGCAAGTATCAATTAACGTTTGTTAGGATTTGCGACATGTCTGTGTGATGACACACTTTGTACTTCAACTATTCTCGGTAAAGGTTAACTTTCCTTTTCCGAATGGCGTAATAACGTAAATGTTGTGTTTGCTACCTGTCTGACTTTTTTGGTAGTAAACACATATCTGAAAGTCTCTATTATGGGATGGCTCCAGGTAGAGGGTTAAGATACAGATGGCTAAATGTTGGCTTTAATGGTTATAGTGCTGTTACATATTGCTACAATCGACTGTGCTTCCTCAGTCCCTAACCACAACAACCCACAATGCACTAGGCATAAGCAGAGCTTCGACGTGTGCAATATAATACGCAAGACTTATTACATAATCTCAGTGTTTGACAGGATTTGATATACGTCTGTCTGATGGTACTCAGTGTACTTCGAACTATGTTAGTAAAGGTTAACTTTTCTTTTTCTGAGGAGTGTAAAAAACTTAGTATTGCTTTCTCTACCTTGTTACCGATTAGCGTAACATAATGTAGATGTTGTGTTCTCTACCGATTGAATATTTTGGTAATGGATACATATCTACAATCTCAAATTATGTTGGTTAGGATTTGAGATATGTTTTTATGATAGTACCGTGTACTTCATAACAATTGTCCATAAAGAATTAATTGAACATCTTCTTATTACACTTTCCTATGCAAAGAATTGAAAAGTGTAAGGGCAGGAGTGCAGTAGGAGAGAATTGTGCTTATGTTTTGGTTATGATGAGCTTTAGCAAGAAGACGTTCTCATCAGCTGAGAACCGTGCTTTGCTACTTGCTTTGGCAGTACATATACTAAACAAGATGACACAAATTGTGAAGAGTTCCACATTTTTTAGCTCATACTAAGAGTGCCCAGTAGCACTCACCAGCTCCTGAGCTACTAGTTTGCCTGGCACCAACTGCAGAGCCCTGGGCACCCACTACTGAGCACTTTGGCGCCCGCTCTCAGGCACTTTGGCCCCTGCTCTCGGGCGCTCGGCGCCAGTTAGTGAGATCCTGGTGCCAATACATACCTAATGGAGGCCCCGATAACCAAAAATCGGCACTTTTCGGTGCCAATAAGCCTCGAAAATTGCCGATTTTCAGTTATCGTCACACCATCAGAATGGAACCCCCGCCGATAACCGGGGACTGCCTGTATATTAGAATTTGGACATAGTTCTTGAGTGGTAAACTGGCCCCTCTATCGAGCCTCTCCGTTCCACAACAGTTAACTAGAAAACTCTGTTCCTTGTAGCCCTAGCAAATGCCAAACGAGTTAGTGAGATTCAGACTATAGACAAGTAAGCAGATTCTGCTCAGAGAGACAGTCTGTGAACAAGATATGTACTTTCTCCATGAAGTGATTGTTGGACGTCCCTGGCTCTGGGAGAGTGAGCCAAATATCTAGTTTGACCTTTCAGGTTTTACCTGAAAAAGCTTTTAATCAGAAGGCCATCCATCCCTAGTGTCTCCAGACAGGATCCTGTCTCACCCTTGGTTTATGAATGCATTGTCCTTCGTCTCCAGTGAACTATGTTGAGATGCATTCTGAGTTTCAGGAGAACGATTTGCTTACCTGTTGAAGGAAAGCTAAGATGCTAGAATTGCCTCTACCTCAATAGCTTTCAGGCACTCTGTGCCCTGATGTCCAGTCTGCAATCGACCTTCTGGAGGTGTAATCGATCTTCACTTCTCACTTTTTTGAAGAAAGTTAAAACAGTGTTAGATTCTTGCAGTACCTTGCGATCATTATTAGTAACTGGCTTGGCATCGCAGAAGGAAGCATAGGATTTTCTCCTATCCATTCACCTTGTGGTAAGGTGCTGAAATTTGTGAGAGCCCGGGGGTACAATATACCAGGAGCACCCATCACTGTCAGTGAATGGGTCGTGGTCTTTATTTCAGTGCAAATGACAGTCTTATCTGGTTGTGTTTACAGTAAATCCCCCGTATTTGCGGACTCATCTGTTTGCGATTTTTCTGTGGAACATATATATGCATTATTCGCTGAAAATTCGCCCATTCACGTTATTTTTCACTGAGAAATATTCATTAATTACTGTATTTTCATCGGTATGGATAAAAGATTGGCAAGGAAATATACTGCTAAATTTAAGCTGCAAGTTATAGCTGAAGCTGAGAAAACAGTGTTCAAGCTGTTAATGACTATAAATTATTGTGCATCGGCATCATGGATGAAACTCTGCTGTAATTAAAATTGGAGAGAAAGTATTTTAATCAAAACTACTGGCCATGAAAGAACACATTACTGCTATTTTTACACTGATAAACGATAAATATGTAGAGCTCATATTATGATGAAATCAAGTGAAAATAGTGAACAGAATCTTGATTTTTTTACACAAACGCCCGCAAATGGACGTCATCTGATAACAAAAAAAAAAAATAGCTAAATTAATTTCACAACAAGAGATATTTAAGTTATATTTTGACTTGAAAACACTTCGTATAACAAAAAATAACCATGCCCCATATAAAGTAAAGTACCTAGAGATTCATTTACGCTAACTAGAAGCAAGAAAAGCGCTGTGAACTGAGTTAAAAACGGCGAAATAAACTTACTGCGTAATCGATTTCCAAACAAAAACATTGATCACTATGATGGCAATTTATAATACAAAAGCAATTTAAGAATAAAGTAAACCCCCATATTCGCGGTCTTAGTATTCGTGAACTCACATATTCGCGGATTTCTCTGTGGAATGTATCTACCCATTATTCATGGAAAATTCCCCCATTCGCAGTATTTTCCACTGAGAAATATTTACAAATTATTAGTAGTTTCATATTTTCATGACTAAATGCACTTTTTGTGATAAAACTATTAAAATACTCAGGTATAAGCATTTTTAGAGTGTTTTTTTGTTTTAAACTATCAAAATAGGCAGTTCTAAGTGTTTTTAGAGGGGTTCTAAGTATTCACGGATTTTAGCTATTTGCGGGGGGTTTGTGGTACGCATCCTCCGTGAATACGGGGGTTTCTGTATAGGCAGTCCCCAGTTAATGGCGATCTGGTTTTACGGTGCTTGTCTAGCGACGAAAACCGGCGCTTTTCGGCCCCGAAAATCTCCGAAAAAGCACCAGAAATCACCAAGTTTTTGGTTAGTGGCAATTTTCAGCTATCATCATACCCCCAGAACGGAACCCCCACCAATAACCGATGACTACCTGTATATACAATATTATTGGATACAGTGAATTAAGGCATAACATTTTAAAAGATCCATGGAAATGATGCATATTTGTTATGTTGATGTTTGTGTAATTACATGATTGGAGCCCTCCCGCCTCCCCTTTGATGGACATTTGGCATAAACAGACTGAGGTTGCCTGCTAAGTTGCTCCTGGCATTCCCATGAGTTGGGCGGGGGGACCAGTCATCTGCACTAAACTTTGAAGCGTTACCCACAAATTCTTTTATTTAAGCTGCCGTGCAAGAGGAAACTATAGCAATGTATTTACTTTATTATAAAAATGTCATTTTTCCTAGGATGTCTTCCACTGGAAGCAAGGCTAAGAATGTTAGGTTCTGTAGGAATGGTTACTGTTATCAGGATGTTGAATTTTGAAGTAGACAGACAAACTGTTTGCAGGGGTATAGAGTGTGATCTTGACATTAGATGTGAGGAATGTTAGGATTGGTATCAGGACTTTATACCTAAGTTTGTAAGACACAGGAAGAGAAGGGAAGCAAATGGTTACTTAAATCTGGCCCATGTCCTCCTCCTCCTCCAGGTTCTTCATATGCTTTTTCCTCTGCTAATGCTTTAGAATAAGATGTAATCTTTATTTTGAGTCAGTAAAAGGTTCAACTGAATTTGTTAGGAGCAGTTCCCCCATAGCTTGTGATCATTTTCACATTCCTTGTAAGAGGTGAGTTGTCAGATACTTTTCCCCTGCCCATAATTTGAGGGTTTGAAAATGTCGGTTCCATTTTTTCCCATATTTTGAGATACTTTTATGTGTGGTTGAAGTCAAGTTTTTGCATTTATGAAATGTATATGGTAGTTAAAGTAGTATTACTAACGGGAGAATTTTTTTTAATTTTTTGAGCAGGAGTGGATAAAAGAAAATAGAGTTCTACAAATTGTTCTTCGGGACTCTCTACATCAGCCACAATATGTAGAAAAACTAGAAAAGATTATAAGGTTCATCATTAAAGAGAAGGTATTGTTCTAGCATGATCTCTTATTCTCAAGTAGTATGTTTTATTGAAATAATTTATGAAATTTTATATTTTTAATACTTTGTCATTTGATTTTGCAAAATTTTATAATATGTTGATGTCATTACTATATCTTTTCATAGGCTTTAACATTGGAAGACCTAGATGACATATGGGCTGCTCAGCATGGAAAACATGAAGCCATTGTAAAAAATGTTCATGATCTTCTAGCAAAACTGGCCTGGGATTTTTCGCCAGAGCAACTTGATCACTTGTTTGGTTGTTTTCAGGTTAGTATTTCAACACATTACTCTTATTTTTCCAATTATGGTAGTATAGGCAGTCCCCAGTTATCAGTGATCTGGTTTTACGGTGTTTGCCTAGCAACATCGATAAATGGATGCTCAGTGTCGATCCCCACTGAACACAAGCGCTGATCCCTGGTTATCAGTGCCGATAACACTGTTATTACTGATTTTTGGTAATCGTCACACCATCGGGAATAGAACCCCCGCCGATAACCGGGACTGCCTGTAAAGAAATTTATTGGTTTTTAAGTAAGCCTTTGGGTGTTGTTTTATAGGGTAGCTTAAATTAATATTAATATGCCGTTTGCAGTTAGCTTGCTTACATTAAGTTTGTAAATGAACTGCCAATTGTGATACCATGTTTTTAAAAGAAAATCACGAATAGGCCATTTTCATTAAATTCAGTCTTGAATGTTAGAATTTTAGCTGTGAAAAGAGAAATTGAGTTTAGATTTTTGTATGTATAAGTCTTTGGGTAGAAACAATATAAGCAGTAGTCAGAGAGACTTTTGATCCTGTTCTTTTGGAGGTCAGCTTAACCCTTTAACGCCGAGCCTCTATTTACAAAAGTGTCTGTCGTATGCCGGCGGCGTTTGGGAGTCAGCGCCGAAGCGGAAAAAAAGCTTTTTTCAAAAAATCACAGCACACTTAGTTTTTAAGATTAAGAGTTCATTTTTGGCTCCTTTTTTTGTCATTGCCTGAAGTTTAGTATGCAACCATCAGAAATAAAAAAAATATCATTATCATATATAAATATTGGAATATATGACCGCAAATAAAAAATTTCATATATAATTGTATACAAATCGCGCTGTGAGCAATACAGTTAAAGCTAATGAGTTATTTTTTTTCGTTGTATTGTACACTAAATTGCGATGATTTTGGTATATAACAAATTGGAAAACGATCAAAGCAACACAGAGAAAATATTATCACAAAATGATGCATGAATTCGTAACGTGCGGACGTAAAAACAAGTTTTGTTTCTAAAATTCACCATAAATCAAAATATTGTGCTAGAGACTTCCCGTTTGTTGCAAAATGAAGGTAATTGATTGAATATTACTCAACTATAAGTGTTGTAGCTTACAATTGCAGTTTTCAACCATTTCAGTCAAGTTACAGTTGACCGAAGGTTGAATTTTTTCTATTTATCGTGATTTATATGAAAATATTTCAAAACTGATAAAAGCTACAACCATGAGTTATTTTTTGTTGTATTCTACATGATATTGCACACATTTTCATGTATAACATCTTATGTAAGGCCTAATATAAAACGGTGCGACAATTGCGACAAGGTGACTAAAGAAATTCTGAGATTTTCGGCAGTTACCGCGCATGTAGGGAAGGAAAAAGTTTTTTCAAAAATTCACCATAAATCGGAATATTGTGCTAGAGACTTCCGTTTGTTGCAAAATGAAGGTAAATGATTGAATGTTACTACAATGTAAGAGTTGTAGCTTACAATTGCATTTTTCGACTATTTTGGTCGAGTCAAAGTTGACTGTAGGTTTAAATTTTGGCACTTACCGTGATTTATATGAAAATATTTAAAAACAGATAAAAGCTACAACCATGAGTTATTTTTTGTTGTATTTAACATGGAATTGCGCACATTTTCTTGTATAACACTTTATGTAACACCTAATAGAAAATGGTGCGAAAATTATGACAAGGTGACTAAAGAAATTCTGAGATTTTCAGCCGAGTTACTGCGTGGAGGTAAGGAAAAAGTTTTTTTCAAAAATTCACCATAAATTGAAATATTGTGCTAGAGACTTCCGTTTGTTGCAAAATGAAGGTAAATGATTGAATGTTACTACAATGTAAGAGTTGTAGCTTACAATTGCATTTTTTACCATTTCGGTCGAATCAAAGTTGACTGTAGGTTTAAATTTTGGCACTTATCGTGATTTATATGAAAATATTTAAAAACGGATAAAAGCTACAACCATGAGTTATTTTTTGTTGTATTTAACATGAAATTGTGCACATTTTCATGTATAACACTTTATGTAACACCTAATAGAAAATGGTGCAAAAATTACGACAAGGTGACTAAAGAAATTCTGAGATTTTCAGCAGAGTTACTGCGTGGAGGTAAGGAAAAAGTTTTTTTCAAAAATTCACCATAAATTGAAATATTGTGCTAGAGACTTCCCCTATGTTGCAAAATGAAGGTAAATGATTGAATGTTACTAGAATGTAAGAGTTTTAGCTTACAATTGCGTTTTTCGACCATTTCGGTCAAGTCAAAGTTGACTGCAGTTTGAAATTTTGGCACTTAACGTGATTTATATGAAAATATTTCAAAAGTGATAAAAGCTACAACCATGAGTTATTTTTTGTTGTATTCTACATGAAATTGCGCACATTTTCATATGTAAAACTTTATGTAACGGCTAATTTAAAACGGTGCAAACATTACGATAAAGTAACGAAAGAATTTCTGAGATTTTCGGCCGAGTTACCGCATGCAGACATAAGGAAAAAGTTTTTTCAAAAATTCACCATAAATCGAAATATTGTTCTAGAGACTTCCAATTTGTTGCAAAATGAAGGTAAATGATTGAATATTACTAGAATGTAAGAGTTTTAGCTTACAATTGCATTGACCGAAGGTTGAAATTTTGGCACTTAACGTGATTTATATGAAAATATTTCCAAACTGATAAAAGCTACAACCATGGGTTGTTTTTTGTTGTATTTTACATGAAATTGCGCACATTTTCATATATAAAACTTTCTGTAACGGCTAATTTAAAATGGTGCAAAAATTATGACAAATTGACGAAAGAATTTCTGAGATTTTCGGCCGAGTTACCGAGCGGACATAAGGAAAAAATTTTTTCAAAAATTCACCATAAGTCGAAATATTGTGCTAGAGACTTTCAATTTGTTGCAAAATGAAGAAAAATGATTAAATATTACTAAAATGTTAGATTTTTAGCTTACAATTGCGTTTTTTGACCATTTCGGTCAAGTCAAAGTTGACCGAAGGTTGAAATTTTGGCACTTGTCGTGATTTATATAAAAATATTTCAAAACTTATAAAAGCTACAACCATGGATTGTTGTTTGTTGTATTCTACATGAAATTGCACACATTTTCATATATAAAACTTTATGTAACGGCTAATATAAAACTGTGCAAGAATTACGACAAAGTGACGAAAGAATTTTTGAGATCCATCGCTGATGCTCTGTAGTGCGAGAAGAAAGAAATTGGCGCGTGCGCGGCTGGGTAATGCTTGTAAACAAAACAACATCGTGATCTGTGAACTCCCAGCATCCCTCAAGGTGCGTGATTTAAAATCTTTCACAAACTAGGCCTATAACTATTTTTCCGCGAATATTTAAAAAAACTTTTTTTAGTCGACGTACCGTACGTCCACTTGGCACCCGACAGACAATTTTAGTCGATCTACGATACGTCCAGTCGGCGTTTAAGGGTTAAGTGGAGAATATAGGTCTAAACCTGAATTACACCTCATTATGCTAAGGGACCAATTTATATGTTCATAGCACAAAAACATTGGCGGGCAAATGCTGTTACTGACAGTATTTGATGGCATGTAAGACACACAGACATTCATAAATCAGTCAAATGAATAATGGCTCAAAAAAATTACTCCTGGGTTATATATATATATGAAGGTGAGGATTTCCTAGGCTAATGTTATTCCAAATGCTCACTTCCATAGGTTAATTTTATCCTGGATGGTAGTACAGTAAACCCCCATATTCGCGTTCTCGTGGTTCGCGGACTCACGCATTCGTGGGTTTCTCTGTGGAACATATCTAGCCATCATTCGCGGAAAATTCGCCCATTCGCGGTATTTTTCACTGAGAAATAGTCACTAATTACTGTATTTTCATATATTTTTCATGAATAAATGCACTTTTTGTGATAAAACTATTAAAACACTCAGGTATAAGCATTTTTACAGGGTTTTTCTTGGTCTAAGCTATCAAAATGGGCAGTTCTAAGTGTTTTTAGATGGGTTTTAAGCCTTTGCGGATTTGACCTATTCGCGGGGGGGTGTGGGACTCATCCCCCGCGAATACGGGGGGTTCACTGTACTACCTAGCCAACTCGATAATAATGATAGTATTCATTTGAATGACATTATTATTATATTATTATTTTATTATTATTATTATATCATATAGTTATTATTGGTACTATTATTGGTTACCAGTACTGTAAATGGAATCATTGTAAACAGTCCCCGGGTTATGACGGGTCCAGCTTATGATGTTCCGAGGTTACGACGCTTTTCAAATATATTCATTAGAAATTATTTCCTGGTTTACGACGCATGTTCCGGGGTTTTGATGCTTACGACGCCAGTCCAGCGGTAGAAATGTGGCTCCAAAATGGCAGAATAATCAAAATTTAAGAGGTTTTTTGATGAAAAAAATAAAAATGCAGTTTACATCATTTTCAGTACACCCAAATCATTAAAAATAAGGTTTTCTTAGGAATTTTGATGATTTTCGGGTTTACGGCGGTTTTCGGCTCACGACGTGGCGTAGGAACGGAACCCCCACCGTAAACCAGGGACTGCCTGTACCAGTGACATTGATCAGTACCAGCTGATCCATCATCAAATCTGAATATGTCTCAATACACTCCTATCTACAACTAGGTGAAAATAGCAGAAGAAAGAGACATACTCATAATTGAAAGGAAATGTAAAACAGTAACCTGGTAAACATAGCATGAAGGCCGCCAAGAAACATGAAGTATACTGCTGCAAATTTCCCACATGATTATAAATTACATATGAAAATCATCATACGTTCAGCCAGGCTTACCATTCTTATGGCATGTCTAATAATTCTTTTCTGTTTGTCATGATTACCAACCACTTCCTATTTCCTGCAAAACATTGGCATAAACAACAGCAAGCACTGATGTAACCAAATTAGGAAATGGCTATTTGCTGATGTCAGTTACTATGCCTACTACAAGTTTACTTAGAGTTGCGTTACAGTTGTTGACTTGCTGGAAACTTGCTAATTCTTATTGGTGACTATCATAAGTAAGTATAAATTCTCTGCATCCTTCATGCAGTGGTGAAGGAGGTCTTGAAGTATACTGAGCAAAAGTTCATCCAAAACTGGAGAAATTACACCCTTACCTCATTAAAATTTATTTTCCATGTAAATGAAGGTAAGCTGCATTCTTAGCCCAGCTTTGTTAAATTACAAAAATATATCTCCAAATTATTTTTCATTTAGCAACTAATGACAATGATGATGTTAATAAAACTAATTTAGCTTGTTATTTAAAACATGAACATTACCAGAATGCAAATGGCAGGTGATTGCATGCTCATATTTTGTAATATAATAATATGAATAATACATGCGGTATAATTGGGTACAGGAGATCAAACAGCAGTTTTATTAAAATTATTATTTTAAATACATGCCATATGACTTTTGCAAATGAATACTGTTGGTATAGCAGTCTCTCTCTCTCTCTCTCTCTCTCTCTCTCTCTCTCTCTCTCTCTCTCTCTCTCTCTCTCTCTCTCTCTCTCTCTCTCTCTCTCTCTCTCTCTCAATATTGTTTTATTGTTTTTAGAGCTTTCTGGTTTTTCATATTTTTTAATAAGGAGTTGTAAACATGAACACTAAACACCTTTTTCCTGAATATGCCTTGCAGAAATGGGGGTGTCTTACATGCCAGTGCATCTTTTATGGTGCCAAATACAATAATTATTTGTGGCATTAATCAATCCTTATTTTTGTGATCCTTAATTTTGGAGATATGTAACCTTTTTGCTGTTTGTTCACTTTTTAAGGAAATTGGTTTTCTTTGGATACAGACTAGTTGGAGCCAGGCGAGTAAAAGCAGCGAGAAAAACTTTTAGAACTTATCAGAAGATTAGCTGAAGATGACAAAGATGGAGTCATGGCACACAAGGTCAGAGTTTGTTGTCCTACTAGAATTGGTTTGATATTCATTTGATGGAATTGAAGTTTCATGTTTGTAAGGATGGTAATATTGATTTTTACCAGTGTTACACTTCAGCTTGACCAAACATTACAACCAGATGAACTGTCATCTGGAAGTAGTCATGTTCTGAATAACCCTGATTAGTTCCAAGCATTGGCATTAAGGCTTAAACCTCAATCAGTCTATCTGTCTGGAAATAGTTTTCTTGGATTTGTTGAGTAACTTGTTACTATTAATGAACCACACTGTGTTTACAAGAACTTGCAGTTACTAGTAAGAAATTGCTAGTGCCCTTAAATGTTGAACTGACCAATGGTGAGGGTTGACTCATCGTCTTAAAATCAATGAAGACTAAGATTCAGAGAAATGAGAAAGGTAACAGTTGAAATTAATTTCACGTACAAAATGGAGATTATAAAATGTCCGTGTACTGTCGTTTTTTAATCCTTTTAATCATGTTTATAATTTTGCATTGAGCACTTCGTAATTTACATGCATCATGAGAATTGTAATATCAGTTGTGTGTCAGTGAAAAAATTTTGCCTATTTTATAAGAATAGAATATATGGATAGTATTTCTGTACTGAACAGTACAGATATAATTATAGTTTAAGATATTGTTAAGGAAGCAAAGCAGAAGTAAAGGTAAGGACGAGAAAACTAGCCGAGGAGGGGAAGACTATAATGATTTATTCTTGTAGTTAACAGATTTTGCCATAGAGAAATACAAGTACAGGTAAAATGGGCAAAGTTCACTACCCCATAATTTTACATCACACTGTCTTATGTTTAAATTTATGGGGTTGAAACAGTCTTCTGTAAAATTAGATGAATAGGTGGTATGAAAACCTTTTTTATTTGGCCCGAGAGAGTTGAAATATCTTTGTCATCATGACTCCTTGGCTTAAATAGTCCTATCATGCATGCAAAATTGTATCAGATGCTATGGGTCTTAGGCAGGTAAAAGTATCATTGTTTATCAATGACAGGCATAACTGCTGTCAGGAAGTCCCGGGACATTTTACTCTGTGATTTTTATGTCATTTTTAGGAAAGTAACTTATATTTTTTTCATCATTAATTTGTGAGACTTGGGCAGAAAGAACACTGGACAGGGAAGAGTGGTAAGAAATCATTTTACATTTTAATCTCATGAAGGGCCAAGCTAATGTAAAACTCTTTATGATGAGGCTCTTTCATTCATTTTTTTCTTGCAGATTTTGTGCATGTTGATCACATGATCAGTAACTTGGATATGTTTTCTGTTTTGGAAGACAGGAAATGTGTGGATGGATTTTTTTCCACTGCTGATGGGTGGTTTTATATTTGTTTTGGAAGACTGAGGAAATTTAAGCAGATGGATTTTTATTTCACTCTTAATGGATGGTTTGAGTATTTGTTCAGAGGGGAGAGTAGGAGATGCTATTAATTCCTAATTGTAACTGGATATCAGCTCATATGTATTCACCGAAGAGTAGTAACCAGTGTCAGTGTACATAAGTTTAGTTATTTTTGTACTATTTTTACCTTGTGCCCTTTATTTTTTATGCATGAATTACATTTTTAGCATTTGAATATTGAACCTCAGTGTTTAGCTTGTTAGCAAGAGATCTTTCACCAGGAACCAAGGGATTTTTCTCCTTGATGCAACGTTTCCCCAGAAGACCGATCTTATTGAAGTATAGCAGAAAACCCTAGAAGGCCATGCTTTCCACATACAGTAATACTTTATTCACTGCTGGTAGGTTAAGGTCACCCTCTTCAGTGTTAGCTGCGCTAGTTGCAGTCTTCTGCAGCCTAGCCGGACAGCCACCTTGTTACCTTCCTGGGTGAATGTAAAATGATTTCTCCTCTGGTGGCATTGTCTCTAGAACCAAAGGGCAGATGTCTCATGGGGTTCTCTTCCCTCATAAAGGTTGTGTGTCAGAAGTATAGGGACACACACACAAACCTTATGACATACTCTGCTCCCCCCCCAAAAGTTTTGCTTTTTAAAATTTTAGATAGGGAATTGTAAACCTGTACACTTCAAACATTTTTTTTATAGAAGTAACTTACCAAGTAATTACATAGCTACAGGTTTTCAAACCACATCAGCTTAAAAATTTAAAATTCGCAGTAGCGCTTAGTTGTTTTGTTTAGGTAACGACCCCGCCCACTTTCGGGTATCGATAGGAACAACTTAGCAGAGAGGTTCAATTCTTTTTCTGCCATCTTCCGACTAACTTCAGAGATTTTCCGCAGTCTCCATCATTTTTTCAGATATTATTCCCGACTTTTGGTGTAGTATTCAATTTTCTTTGTAGCTTCGATCTTTGGTTATTTGGTTAGCTTTACTTAACTATAGTGTAACCTTGTCAGGTTAAGGGCTAGCTCTGCTAGCATTCGCTTCTATATAGAAGGGTGGAAAACTAGGTTAACAGTCTTCATATGATTCACACATGAAGTGTACTAAATGAAGGGGGCAGGAGTGTAGCATAGATAACACTTGCATAGAATGCCAAGCTTGGGACACTAGGAAGTGGAAGATATTAAAGTCACATTTGGATAAACTCAAAAGAGATTGGAAGAGGAAGGCAGCCGCTAGAGCCGAGAATGGAGCTAGTGTAGAGTCCGATCCTTTACCCAGTCTTGTAGAAGATTGAGCAATTCCTTCTCTCTCTCCTATCATTAGCGCTCCTACTTTACCACATACTCCTGTACCACACTCCCTTGCTTCCGACCCTAATGCCATGGCCGACCTCGAATCAAGTTTAATCGTAAGTTTGTATTTATTTCTAATGCAGTGTTGGAAATGGAGTCTTCCATTAGAGCTATTATGGAACAAGTGTCAAAAATGCAAAGTGAGTGCTGTGAAAAGTGCTCCTAGACGAAGGTCCCTGTCCCGCTCCCCCGCACAGGGGAGAAGATATGCCGGAGGCCCAAGGGAGGCTGGTGGGGCTTGCCCACAGGCAGTCATCCCCTCCGTCGAGCCTGTTGAGCATTCCCAGGCTGCGACAAAGTGCCGTTGGAAAGGCGTCTTAATGCTGAAACAAGCTTTCGTCAGATTCAGAAGTTCCCAGCCTTGGTGAGAAGTGCCCATATCACTACCCAGCATCCTTGCACCCTCTTAAGAGGCACTCCTTGGATGCAAACTGCTCCCCTCTTCCTATCAAAGAGGCACAGGGAGACCAGCCTTGGCCCACAGCCCTCTTGCAGTTTTGTGGACCAGCCTGCCACCTCTTCAGCTGCCCCCATCATTCTCCTTGGGACAGCCCGGAGCATTTCTTGCCTCTTGAGTACCCATATTTGGCATCTAAGTGCCCATCGGAGATCCATGACACCTCCAAGCACCCAGTGCTCCCCCCCCCCCCTTTGCATCAGGCTCCTGCTCCTGAGTGTGTGGCACCAACTGCAGGGCACGGAGTGCCCGGCGCCCTCTTTCGAGCACCCTATGCCATCTTCTGAGCACCCTGCTCTACCGTCTGCTTCGCATCTGCTCTCGTTGGCCCAAGAAGATCCCTCTTTAACTCCAATCCAGGGCCAGTTAACAGAACTCATGGGTTTTTCAAAGAAAACTTCAGTGGCTCTTGAAACTAAGGGCACATCTTTGTCTCCCATTTTGTCAGGGGAGGAGGAGGAAGTTGTGCAGGAACCCACTCCTTCTTCAGCTTAAACAGCATTACTGAAATTTTTCCTGGATAGTTTCCAGGACGACTTCGTGCCTGCTGCCCCAGTATCTCTGGCTTTGACTTTCCTTATGAGGAAACAGCCTACCAACAGTGTTACGCTTCCTAAGTTAGTTCTGTCTT
Source organism: Macrobrachium rosenbergii (assembly GCF_040412425.1). NCBI lineage: Eukaryota > Metazoa > Arthropoda > Malacostraca > Decapoda > Palaemonidae > Macrobrachium > Macrobrachium rosenbergii. Next base: position 70,151,512 of record NC_089791.1, read on the forward strand.
CTTCCTTGAGTAAAGCTCTTTGAGAGATTGATGATTTGCTGGCCTCCAAGAGGGAACAACATAAAGCGACTTTCGCTTTCCCTCCTAGCAGACTTCTCAAGATGAGATATACTTATTACGACACTGGAGAAGCACCCTCTTTTGGTAGTCTCTGCCTCCTTCCAGGGGGGGACTTCTCATCAAGCTGCATTCTCGTCGGCCAAGAAATGTTTTCCTCTCCTGAATTATACCACCTCATCAAGAATATTTTTAAGGTGGTAGAAGTATTTAGCTTCCTCGATTGGTCTGTCAGGGTGCTAGCAAGAAAGATAGAAGATTGGCCAGACCTAGAAGAAGACTTCACCTCGGAGTTGTTAGAGGTGCTGTCTTGTGCTGATGAGGCGGTGAGGGATGGATCATCAGAGCTTGCCTCTCTTTTTGATGGGTATCTTGAAAAAGAGAGAGTTATGGTGTTCATTCATCTCAAAAGGGGGTCACCTCGACCCAGAAATCAGCCCTCCTTTTCTCACACCTAGACAAGTCTCATCTCTTCCCACAAGCAACAGTGAAAGAGATCTTCTCAGACTTACAGAAAAAGTCGACTAATGATCTGCTTGCACAGATTGCCAGGCATCCAAGAGAACCCTCTTCCTTCGTAACCAAGTCCTTCTCTCCGCTACAGCCTCGGCTAAGACCCCACTCCAGTTTACAACCCCCTTCCAGATCCGACAAGAAGCCAGCGTGCAAGCCTACCCCTAAGATGTGAGAGTTCAGTCTTTCGCACCCTGGTAGGAGCCAGACTTCTCCTCTTTTAGAAGTGATGGGCACGCAGAGGAGTGGAACTTTGATTGCCAAGGTACTAAAGGAAGGCTATTCCATTCCTCTCAAGCAGACTCCTCCTTTAGCAACATCTCCGATCACATTTACTGTGTACTCAGAGGACTCCAAGAGGTTTTTAGTCATTTCTCAAGAGGTCAAATCCCTTCTTCTCAAGGGAGCTGTCAAAAAAGTCAAGAGTTGCAGTTCAGAGGGCTTTTACAATTGCCTGGAGACCCCTACTGAATGCCAGCGCTCTAAACTTGTTCTTCTAAAGATGAAGTTTCATGTGGAGACAGTCCGTTCTTCTAAAGATGAAGTTTCATGTGGAGACAGTCCATTCAGTCATGTCCTATCTACAGCAGGGAGACTGGATGGTCACATTGGACATGCAGGATGTTTACTTCCATGTCCCCATACACCTGGACTCAAGAAGTTCCTGCGCTTCATTTTTCAGGGTAGGGTTTTCCAGGTTCGGGCCTTGTGCTTAAGCCTGTCAACAGCACAGCAAGCATTTATGTGGATTCTCACCCCTCTTGGGAACTGGCTACATCTTCTAGGAATAATTATAAGCCTGTCTTTAGATGACAGGCTTCTCCGTACCTCATCGGGGAAGAAATGCGTGGAGGACTTGAAGAAAACTCTTCACCTGACTCAGGAGTTAAGCATTCTGATCAACGACAAGAAATCCCTAATGACACTGACACAGGAGATTCCCTATTTGGGGATGATCCTGAACTCATGGACTTTTTGGGCTTACCTGCCCCCCAGAAGAGTCAGTTCCTGCCTGCAGACAGTCCGACAGTTACTCTCTCTTCCATCCTGCTCAGCAGTCCAGTGGATGAACCTTTTGGGGGTGCTGGCCTCAGTAGAACAGTTTGTAAAACTGGGCAGGCTGCACATGAGGCCTCTGCAGTTTTTCCTCAAAGCAAACTGGAACAGAAGGAACCACCCAGACTCCATTTTCCCCGTCACATCGGAGATCAAAGTGGACCTTCAATGGTGGTTGTGCGAAGAAAGACTTTGAGAGGTGAATTCTCTTCTTCCAGTGAGCCCTGACCTAGAACTTTATTCCGATGCCTCCGCTCTAAGTTGGGGTGTCCTTCTGAAGGGCCGAGAAGTTTCTGAAACGTGGACAAGAGAACAGCAGAGTTACCACATCAGTGTGAAGGAGCTGAAGGCTATTCACCTGGGCCTTCAGTCCTTCTTGAGCCTAAACTTCGACAAAAAGGTGGTAGTACATGCAGACGTCACCATTGCACTTGCATACATCCGCAAGCAAGGAGGCACCCACTCTTTTTCTCTTTACGAGACAGCAAGAGACCTCCTTCTCTGGGCAGAGAAGAACTAGGTGACTTTGAGAGTGCAGTTCATTCATGGGAGAATGAATCTGATTGCAGACAAGTTGAGCCATCTCAAACAAGTACAGTACTACCAACAGAATGGACATTAGACTCCATATTCTATGATGATCTGTTGAGTTTATGGGGCAGACCGACCATAGACCTATTTGCGACTTCAAGAAACAACCGTCTCACACTCTTCTGCTCCCCAGTCCTGGACCCTCTAAGCATGGGGGATGGATGCCATGCTCTTAGACTGGACAGTCCTGGACATTTATGTCTTCCCTCCTTCGGGATGATCAGGGAGGTGATAAACAAGTTTCTTCACACCAGAACATTTCCATGACTCTAATTGCTCCCTTTGGCCCAGCAAGGAGTGCTTTCCAGACCTGATTCGACTTACTGGATTTTCCAAGGCTTCTTCCACAAAAACAGTTGCTGCTCAGACAACCCCACTTCCTCAGGTTCCACCAAGGTTTGTCCGCTCTGGCCGACAGGCTTCAGATTGTCAGGAGCCTCGTCAGAGCGAAGAATTTTCGAGACAGGCTGCAGAGGCAATTGTGAGATGCAGGAGACTGTCTTCTAGCAAGCTCTACCAGTCCAAGTGGACAGTTTTCAGAAGATGGTGCAGCCACAATAACTTCTCTTCTTCTGAAACAACTATAAGTCAGATTGCCGACTTCTTGTTATTCTTGAAGTCCATCAAGAAGTTATCGATTTCTACTCTCAAAGAGTACAGGTCGATGCTCAGTTCGGTTTTTAAGCATTAGAGTCATGGATCTGTCCTCCAACCAGGACCTCAGTGACCTCATCAGATCTTTTGAGACGCCGAAGAAGAGGAGTTCTAGCTGCGTCTCTTGGAATTTGGAATTTGGATGTAGTAATAAAAAGGCTTTCAGGTCCCACTTTCAAACCTCTCCGTTCTCTCTCCTGCATCAAACAGAGAAGATCAGAGGACCTGCAAATAACATCTAGTGTTCTGTATGGAACCTGTCTATGCATCTTTCAAAGAATGCCATATCCTTTTTCCTGAGAGATGTGATATCTGAAGCACACACTAAGATTCAAGAGGACACCTTACCTTCAGTTAAGGTTAAGGCTCATGAGATTAGGGCAGCTGCAACATCTCTGTCCTTTGGAAACAATATATTTATCTCCACTATACTACAGTCGACATTTTGGGAATGCAAGTGTCTTCTTCACATTATCTAAAGGATGTGGAAACCATTTTTGAAAATTGTAGCACGTTAGGACCTTTATCCGTGGCTGGCATGGTGTTGGGGAAGGAAGCATAGGAGGCTACCTGCCCCCCTACAATCTCCTAGCCTTGGTGTAAAGGAAGCCTAGGGTACATTGTACCTAGAGTACCCACCAGTTTTTAGTGGTTTGGGGTGTGGGTTTTATTATGGTGTAGGTGAAAGTGTTGTTTTAAATTTTGATCTGGTCTAGACCCTGGGCCAAGGCACATCTGCTACAAGTTGAAATGATTGCTGACGAGAGGTAGTATCAACCTGTAGCAGCTCTCTTGACAGGTAAGGAAACAACAAGCTTTTGTTAAATGCCAGCAATTTTCTGTTTGAGGTTCATTACGTTCCTTAATGTTTTGAAACAGAATACAGTAAACCCCCTTATTCACGTTCTCACGATTCATGGACTCACTGATTCGCGCCATTATCTGTGGAACGTATTTGTAAATTATTCGCGAAACATTCAGCAATTTGCAGACTTTATCATCAGGAAATATTCACTAGTTAGTGTATTTTGATGTTATTTACATGACTAAATACATTTTTTTATGATAAAAAAATTATTTACTAATTTTCAAATATTGAGATTAATAATAATACTGTAAGATTAAATAATATGTAACTCAAAAAGAGAGAGAGAGAAACTGGTTTTCTCCCCTCCATTCAGGGCGGACCCGACCTCATTAAAGCGAAGATAGATGTTCAGAATTGGTACTATGGAAGTATTAAAATTATATTAAAATACTATTGAAATTATATTAAAATATATGTTTCAGGTTGATAGTATAAGCATTTTTGGAGGGTATATTTTATGATAAATAATGATTTACGGTATGTACTAATTTTAAAATATTAATACAGTATTAAGTTTAATAAGATTGAATAATAACATTAAATAAAAATAATAACTCTCTCTCTCTCTCTCTCTCTCTCTCTCTCTCTCTCTCTGAGAATTTCTCTGTCTCTCTCTCTCTAAAAAAACTCTCTCTCTCTCCTCTCTCATCTTCACAGACTCACTTATTCGCAGATTTCTATGTGGAACGTGTCTACCCATTATTCACGGAAAATTTGCCCATTCGGGGTATTTTTCACAGAAGTATTCACTAATTACTGTATTTTCATATTTTCATGACGAAATGCACTTTTTGTGATAAAACTATTAAAATACTCAGGTATAAGCATTTTTAGAGGGTTTTTCTCATGTTTAGACTATCAAAAGAGGCAGTTCTAAGTGTTTTTAGCCGGGTTTAAAGTATTCACGTATTTGAGCTATTGGCTGGCGGGTGCGGTATGCATCCTCGCGAATACGGGGGGTTTACTGTATGTTTCTTTTGTATATAAATAAATGATTTACCTAATAAGTACTCATTTTCAAACATGAAGATTAAATAATAATAGTAATAATATAATGTGAGTCTTTATAAAAATGTATAAAAAGCTTTCAAACCCTATCCTGGGTTCATCTTCAGTCCAACTGAGTAATCATGACATAAAATGTGACAAGGTAAATCTCTGAAAAGATGATGTAAAGAATAGATGGCGATGATGACTAGCTCATCCAACGGTCAAGTCAATGAAGGAAATGGTCAACCGCCCAACTAGGTTATTTCATCTCTCTGTTTATAAAGACTCACATTCTATTGATATATTATTGTGACCATATACAAAATTATTATTATTATTAATCTTATTAATATTTGAAAATTAGTACTTATTATTAGGCAAATCATTTATCATACAAAAATAAACATATACTACTAACCATAAAAATTCTCTCATCACTGACTGAGATGAGAGAATTTTTATGGTTACATGTATATGTTTATTTGTTTTGTTGATAAATGAAGGATTTACATAATAGTAAGTGCTAATTTTCAAATATTAATAAAGTTAAATGTTACATGTATATGTTTATTTGTTTTGTGTGTTATTCTTTTTGTCTTTTTGTCTGGTAAATAATTTCACTCTCTTAAGTAAGGACAACCCTTCTCATTCTCCCTCTCTCCCTCTCCTCTCTCGAGGATTCCTAAATGTCGCGTGTCTGTGAAAAAATCATGTATGACAATTAGTTAGGTTCCAATGAAAAGTTCACGTATCTGTGAATTCACGCAACTCAAATCGTGTAAGATCAAGGTATTACTGTAATTACATGATTGGAGCCCTTCCTCCTCCCCTCACATGGACATAAGAGCATAAACGAATTGAAGCTTTCTGCTAAGTTGTTTCTGTCGGCATCCAAAAGTGGATGTGGTCTTGTCACTACACAAAATGATTGAGCGCTACCGCAAATTTTTTATTTTTGGGCTGCCGTGGTTTGAAAACCTATAGCTGTGTAATTACTTGGTAAGTATGTTTGGGGTTTCTTCAAGTATATAGTGTGGTAGTTCAGTTTGACTTGAAATATATGGAAATTACATAATGTTCTACATGAAATATGTATATCTGAAACACAGTTTAGGACATTGACTAAGCAACCATGCACTTTACCTTAGGATTTACAGACACATTTTTCATAGTCTCTTAGCTTGCTAGCAATATTAACAATCATAATATATATTTAAGAGAAAAATTTGGGTTTTAAACTTTCATTCAGATCACCAAGCAATCATACATATAATATTACTCTTTACATTTATTCAGCCAGTCATCATCAAGTTACTGACCACTTCTAAGATAATGTTCACGAGATAAAAAAAAAAGTGGAAGGTTTGGTTTTATAATAATGAAATTGTGCAAGGTAACATAGATGTTGTCTCGCT